>NW_025896076.1:1060456-1368701 GCF_002878395.1 Capsicum annuum | reverse complement strand
TGAAGAAGATATAAAAATAATAACAAAGGAAGAATATTTAAATGATGAAGGAACGGAACAAAAAATAATATTTGATAGTAACATATTTGATGAAATAAAAGGAAAAGAATTAGATTTAAGTGTAGAGAAAATATTTAAAATACCAACAATAAAAAATATTTTTACTAGGAAAAAGGATGAATATTATGTAGTATGCCAAAAAGAACATGTAATAGATTGCAGATATGCAAAAGGCAAAGCTAGTATACCACTAGTAACAAAAAGAATAATTAATAAAGAAATAAATGATATAAAAAGTAAAGGAGATCCAATAAAATATGTACACCTTGGAGGTACAGAGATATTAATAAAAGCATGTTTTAGAGAAGGAATAGATACACCAATAGAATTATATTTAGCAGATGATAGAATTATAAAACCTATAGAAAAAAGTATAATAACTGCCGTAAAAGGAAATCTAATATATCAAAAATTTAAATTTATAATAAGTGCAAATTATTCAGTAGCAGTAACTGATAGAAATATAGATAAATCACTCGTATTATATTGGAAAATATCAGGAATAGAATTAACCCCAGGAAGTAAAATATTTACAGCAAGATGCAAAAATCTATATGTATTAACAACAAAACATAAAATAACAAGAAAAAATAAGATTAACAAAATACAAATAGAAAGCTCATTCGAACAAATTGTAAAAATAATAGATTATAATGATTATAGCTATAGAGACATAGATACAGAAGAAAATTTAGAAATAGTAAATGATAGAATAAGTACAACGAAAAAAATAGCTAATGAAAAACCAAAATCATCAAGCTCATCAAAAAGAACAAGTTATGAAACGAATTCAATAAGTAATTTAAATCAATATTACATAACAGGAAAAATAAATGAAAAAGAATATCTAATACTTTTGAATACAGGACAAAAAGAAAATTATATAGCAAAATATCTAGTAAAAAATGAAGAAATAAAGACTGATAATGATATGTGCCCAGATCTACCAAAAAGTTTAATAAAGAATAAAAATATAGTAGAAAAAGAAATAATATTAGGAGTTAGAAAAACAAAAATAGAATTCGAAGTAAAGGAAGAAATGCAAAAAGCAGATATAATATTAGGAATAAAATGGTTAGAACAAGTAAAACCATACAATATAGAACATACACAATTAACCTTAACATATAACAAAGAAAAGTTATTCTTAAAAAGAGCCTTAACATGAAATGAAGATATATGTATTAATGAAGATAGTAGTAGAAGGATATTACAGTAGATATTATACGTCTATGATAGATACAGGAGCAGAAGCTAATTTATGTAGATATAATTGCTTACCAGAAAGTAAATGGGATAAATTAAAAACACCAATAATAGTTAAAGGATTTAATAATGAAGGAAGCTTAATTACTTATAAAGCTAGGAATGTAAAAATACAAGTATGGGATAAGATATTAACAATAGAAGAAATTTATAATTATGAATTAACATCAAAAGATATACTTTTAGGAATGCCATTCTAAGATAAATTATACCCACATATAATAATCAAAACAGACTGGTGGTTTACAACATCATGTAAGCAGAAAGTAAGAGCAAAAAGAGTTAATAATAAAATAAGAAAGAAAACTGATTAGATAAAAGGAAGTAAAAATATTACACAAAAGTTAGAAAATATAAAAAATACTGAAGATACAATAGAACTAGTAGTATTTTTGATAAATAAAACAGAAATAACTATATTTTCAATAAATAAAATAGAAATAATTCAGAAAAAATTAGAACAATTATATAGTGAAGATCCATTAAAAGAATGGGAAAAACATAAAACTACTATAAAAATTGAATTAATAGATAAAAATAGCATAATAACCCAAAAACCATTAACATATAATTTTGACGATTTAAAAGAATTTAAAATGCATATAGAAGAATTATTAGAAAAACAATATATACAAAAAAGTAATAGTAAACATAATAGTCCAGTATTTATAGTAAATAAACATAGTGAACAAAAAAGAGGAAAAAGTAGGATGGTTATTGACTATAGAAATTTAAATGCAAAAACTATAACATATAATTATCCAATACCAAATAAGATATTAAAAATAAGACAAATACAAGGATATAATTATTTTAGCAAATTCGATTGTAAATCAGGATTTTACCACCTAAAGCTAGAAGAAGAATCTAAGGAATTAACCGTATTTACGGTACCACAAGGATTTTATGAATGGAACGTATTACCATTTGGATATAAAAATGCACCAGGTAGATATCAACATTTTATGGATAATTATTTTAAACAATTATCTAATTGTATAGTATACATAGATGATATATTATTATATACAAAAACCAAAGAAGAACATTTAAAATTATTAGAACAGTTTACAGATATAATAGAAAAATCGGGAATAAGTCTAAGCAAAAAGAAAGCTGAAATTATGAAAAATCAGATAGAATTTTTAGGAATACAAATAGATAAAAGTGGAGTAAAAATGCAACAACATATAGTACAAAAAATAATAAATTCGAAAGAAGAATTAGATACAAAAAAGAAATTACAATCATTTTTAGGACTAGTAAACCAAGTAAGAGAATATATTCCAAAATTAGCAGAAACTTTAAAACCACTACAGAAAAAATTAAAAAAGGATGTAGAATATAACTATAATGAAGAAGATAAAAAACAAGTTCAAAAAATAAAATTACTTTGTAAAGAATTACCAAAATTACAATTTCCAGATAAAAATAGAAAATTTATATATATAGTAGAAGCAGATGCTAGTGAATATAGTTACGGAGGAGTACTTAAATATCGATATGAAGCAGAAAAAATAAAACACCATTGTAGATACTACTCAGGTACGTTCAATGAGACAGAAATAAAATGGGAAATAAATAGGAAAGAATTATGTTCATTATATAAATGTTTATTAGCATTTGAGCCATATATTGTATATAACAAATTTATTGTACGAACAGATAATACACAGGTACGCTGGTGGTTAACAAAGAAAATACAAAATTCAGTTACAACAAAAGAGATTCGGAGACTAGTTTTGAATATATTAAATTTCACATTTACAATTGAAGTGATCAGTACTAACAAAAATGTTATTGCAGATTACATATCAAGACAAAGCTACACAGACTGAAATAATAGAAGAAGATACTCTAGAAAAAATACTTAACACCCTAACTACGCTTTCAATGAAAGTGGACAGTATGGGTAATGAGATAGAAAAGCTAAAGACTAATGAAGATAAACTGAAGTCTATAGCTACAAATCAGCTAACTCAGCAGTGTGCAGAGCTATGTCGATCGGAAGACATTAAAGTTCCAGAGCTAGAAGGAGACGTTGGGATACTCCATAAAACCCATAACATTTATCAATCTACTTCTGCAGGTACAAGCAAAGGAGTTAATAGACCAAGATACCAGAATATGAATATGAATAAAATATTTGAGAAACCATTTACACCAAAAACACAAAAAGACCACTTATTCATACCCCCACAAGTTAACACATACCGAGATAGCTTAAACCAAGATAAAAAAGTTTACAACTACACCGCCCAAAAATACATAGAAAATATATACAGAGTACAAACCTTTCTAAACCATAACCCCAGAGCTACAAACATCAAAGAACCAAATACCAACTATATAACCCAAAAATTACAAGGATATAACAAACTAATTGCACTACCCAAAACTAACCCAAGCCTAGTAAAAATCTGTTTTGACTATGGACTACTAAACACCATATATACCCAAGACGGAGAAGAATTAACAGCTATGGAAGAATTATACAAGATATTCACCACATACAAAAGAATAACGAAAGGAAATTTATTTTATATAAAGTGTTATACTGCACCGGCAGAGATACTATATGATGAAATAAAATCAGTTATACAAGTTTTAAAGATAGGACTAACTAGAGACATGATCATACCAGAAGATATCACACAGCAACCGGAGATACCTAGAATTGAGATACCAGACTTCTACGCAAACAAATGACTTGTTGGACTAGCTACGATTATTCAAGAACTAGCAAATAATTATACTAATGGAAACCCAATATGGAGCTATTATTCGAGAGATCATCAAATGATTTACTCAAATTCAAAAGAGCTACGACAAGCAGATATGGAGGATGTCAGACAATGGATAATGACATTACTCAACCCAGAAAAACAATCTACCGCAAGAGCAATTAAAAAAGGATTTATTTCAGATGGACTACTAACAAGATATTGTAAAATAATTGGACACAAATACCCAGATCATCAATGTTCAAGATGTAATGGAGAAGATAATATTATTCCAGAAGTACATCTAGAATAAAAAATCAAGAAGACAAAATGCCAGCTGGAAAGATAAGATAAGGAGCAATAATGGAGATATAGCAGATACGACAAACAGAATCAACGGAAGACAAGATATTTGAACCATTTATTGTACAGATTTTTTAGTCTTACGATAAGATTATAAGTTAGCAATTATGTAGAGCATTTATGTAAATTTTGACCTTTCTTAGCTTTTTTAGGGTAGGTAGCTTTTTAGACCTATAGCCTTTTTGACTTTTTTAGTAATAGCTTTTATGTAAAGATGTAAAGATTGTTTCTTTCGATCTATAAATAAAGAAAGCAGAAGGCATTGCAGAAGCAAGCCTTCATGCGTTGAAGAAAACATTCTCTCTATTCCACAACAAATACTTTACTCAGTTAATTAAATAGACATATTTCAATGGAAAAAGCTATGGAGGAACAAACTTCAGAAATATCAAAACTACCCGAACAGGTATATTTATTTATGATTATGAATAGCTAAATTCATAATTCCCAACAATCATGATGTGATAAAATAAATTCATATTAGTTACTTTATAGTAGAATTATTCGAAGAATAATATGTTAAGAAGTTTATTAACAAAGCGGAAACGGAGAAAGATCCCTAAGGACTATGCCATCCTAAAGGTGAAACCAATGAGGCAAGAAGCCGTGGCGGGGAGTAACCAGAGTAGAGGCGCTGTTTAAGGGAAAAAGTATCCGAATTACCATGTTAATAGTGACGGAAGAACATATTATTTAAGAATAATCTAGTATATAGTAAGCTAAGATGACCATATTTTGTTATGAACATGGTTGAAGGGAATATTTTGAAAAAAGCAATTTTATGAAAATGAATGATTATTTATCTGATGTGATGGTAGATAAATTTAAAATACTTATTTTATATGCACTTAGAGATATGAAAGTAGTAGATATAAGAAAAATCATATTAGAAAAAGCCTTTGGTAAATATTACATGACTAGAGTAAATTATATACCATACCTACCTAATTACTCTTACAAATACTTACAATGATAAGTTACATAGAATTTTTAGAAAAAGATATGAGAAACATACAGTTACTAGAAAAACAGATAAAAATAAATATAGATAAATACATGAAAACTAAAAGATATAAAATACATAGAATTTCTTAATAAAAATATGCAAGAACTACTAAGGCTAAAATAGACAACTACAAAATATTTTAAAAGATAGATCATTTAGATTATCTTAAAGTTTTAATCTTATATATACTTAAAGATATAGAAATTATAGATATTAAGAAAATAATATTAGAAAAAGTAATAGACTACGAAATTGAAACTATAAATTGTCTAGAACAGTTGTACGAAGAAATTTACCCAGAAGGATATTATTCAGATTAAGAGATGTTAGAATATATTAGAAAAACTAGAGAAAATCAAGAAAATCTAAATAATGAAACTAATTATAGAAACCGAATTAGAAAAATAATGGAAAACCTAAAAGAAAAATTAATATGGATAGAAAAAACCTTAGTAAACTTAGAAAAGAGTACATGTGATAGTTTATATAATTTAAAAAACTCACTACGAGAAGAACAACACAAAATAATAAATAACATTGAAAATCTAGAATTAGATATATATTACAGTACAGATAGGATAAATTATTATACAAAAATTTGTAACTCTGCAATTACTACAGGATAAAATAATAAACAAATTAATGAATATATCTTACGAAAAAAGTAAATCATTAAAAGATATTGAAACAAAATTTAAGGAATATCCACGCACAAATAAAAATAGATTCACTAGAAACCTAATAAATCTATTTGAACTATTAAATATCCGCACCCCCTACAATTGAAGCATATCTAGAATCCTAGTTTTAATACTAAAGGTTTTGAATTAGAGGCAAATAAATAATTTCTCCCGATCAGTGTCTTTAGTTTTTATTTATATACTGAAAAATGAGAATTAAATGTTTCGGTGGTTAAGAAATATCTCAACATTAAATCAGTTTCTATTAAATCATTGTTATGTTGTCATTTTGAGCGCTTATAAGTAGTAGTGGACTATATGCTTTTGGCAGTACAATGTTTCTTGCTTTATTTTAATAATCATTAGTTCTGCGTCAAATGTTAAACTTATAATTGTTGCATCCGCTTGATCATCTTGGCCATTTTCAACAAATTCTCTTGTTATAGTACCTTTATATGCTTATTGGCATAGTTTGTCCAACAACTAAAATTTAATCCAAATATAAATTAATAAAGTGACCATGGTAGAATCATAGGATTCGAGGGTATTTTACATCTTCCCTGTATTCAATAAAATTTCTTACCCAGATATCTAATTCGCAAAACAATATCAAAGAGTCATTTCTATTAATTGGGAATCCAATAAGGAGACTTGAAACACTAGAACTTGATTAAAAGTGACAACTCTTTTAATAAAATAATTCCTTTTCAAACGTCAAATTAATTGGATAAACCTTTTTAAATTCACCTCCTTAATGGGATTGGGGTAAAAACTAGGGGTGTGACATAATATACCTAATCTTTCCATGGGTCCCATTGCTCCTTCGTACCATCTTTCATCACTAACCACAACTTGTGTATAAAGGTAAATAAAGTATAAATACAATCAAAACATATGCAAATGCATGTATGCAAGATGTGCATATCATGTCTTTCCTTTCTCAACTCATCACCAACATCATAATGTACCGTTCTGTTACCGACCCATTCTCTCAAACCTCAGCGTAATTCATTTAAAAGTGTGCAAGAAATAAATAAATCATTACTCATGCAAAAGACAATGACAAATGTCAACCAATAACGACATCATGGTTGAATTTAGTCTATCATTACATCCACCCTCTAATTCATTTATTCAATGACCTTATCCCATACATAAATCTCACAACAGCTACTTATCAAGAAACTCAATAGGAATGCCATCACCCGAGTTCACATTATTACTTCTTTTCGTCTAACCATAACCTAACCTCGAGATTTCACATTACCTTCTAATGATTTAAAAGTTAATCGCGACAATATGAAAAGCAACGCCAACACTGCAAATTGGTTAACCTCAATACCTTTTTATTCACCATCTCATTTTTATACTCCAAGAAGTATTAATTATATCCACCAAGAAAATAAGACTATACAAGCTCCCCATATCGCAATATGAATATTTAAACATTTATGTACTAGCAGGATTGCACTAACTTTCTGCTACTCCCTTACGTTGACCACAAGGGAATTGATACACTCTTACAACCACCGTTTTAAAAGCAAAATACAACATAAGCTTTTCCAAGATCTCAAACACTCTCTCAAGAGTTTTCATATTTAATCAACATAAAAAAAGTAAGAAAATAACCTAAGATATATAGTATTATCCTTGGGCTATTTAGTACATAAGTGGGCAAAAAATTAACCTAAATTAACCAAAATCTCAATTTTGTCTACTTTGGCATCTACATAAATAGATGGAGCATACCTTGGGTGAAGATGCTACTGTTTTGACCTATCAAGCAGGTTAGGTGCAACATGGGATCACTTAGGATGTAGATGGGGTGAAGATCACCAAAAGGGGATTTTAAGCACCTTTTCATACTCGTTTGATCTTTCTAAGGCCCTTTGGTCCTTCTTATATGCTTTGAGCACTCAAAAACACTCTTTAAATTATCTTTAGATGTCTTGGAACACATCTAAATTCTTTAATATCATGAGAATTTTTGTAGTCGTCGGGAATACTTTCTTGTTGAGGTTTTGGGATGAATTTGGCTATTGACTACAAGCTATCTTTCATACATGGTGTTGAGCTCTTGAGATCTTGAAAATGGTTTCCCAAAAATATACTTGCATCTCATAGAAAGTTTGATGCCAATTTGACTTGTATTATCCTCCTCTTCTTGAAAGGTATTTAACCTTGAATATTAATCTTGAAAAATCATAGTTGAAATACTCTGGGTTTGGGACCCTTAGAAAATTTCCTAGATTATTGGTTTTTAGATAGGATACAACTAGGGGGAATGACTCGTACACTAGTATGTGAGTGGTATGGGTTAGTCGTATGCTGACCAATGTTGGTTGGTGGGTTGAATTTGGTTTCTGAAATAGCTAAGACTTGGGTGGTACGAGTCATACCAGTGAGTATGTGTCATTTGATTCCTTCAGTTAGTCTTAGACTTGTAGATCTAACTTTGATCTGAGTACGAGTAGCTCACTATAAGCCGTAACCCAGGGTAAGAGTCGTACTACGGACTCGTATAGTGGACACTGTTAAAAACTCTTGTGATTCTATTCTGCTAGGGGTACAAATCAAGGTTACGTGTCATATGGAGTAGATACAATATGGTTGGGCTGAGTCGTACCTTGGACAGTGTTGGGTCTAATAGAGATGACCTTGGGTACGAGTGGTGGGTACCACTCATATGGGAGGGTACGACTGGTATGGATAGTCATACCCATCTGATGAGATTTTTGGGAGTTTATGTGAGGACAATATGGATATTTTCCCACTTAGCCGAATAAGGCCCTATGACTTATTTTCCTATTAGGAGGTTATTTTCCCTATAATTCTATTCATTAACATTGAGAAACTTCTCTAAAATACTCTACAATTTCCTCTAAAGCTTTTGGGTAAAGAAAGGCTAGGGTTTTATCTTAAGGATTAATTTAGGGCTTGTGTTGGTGATTTCTCTCCATCATCTTCTTAGTTTTAGGTATGTTCTCATCCATCATTGTTAGTTCCAACTAAAGAATGGTTTTATACAATATTTTCATGTTTGTATAGTTTTGGGTTTTCAAATATAATTTAGGGGTTTTGGTGGTAAATGCTTGGTTATGGTTTTTCCATGTTTTAATTATGATTTTATTTGATTAAATGGTAGTTTTGGATAACTGGTTGTATGAGAATGGTTATTTGGTAATTGGCTTTGGTTTTGGAAATGCTATGCCCCATATATTTTTGATAAAATTCCTATGAGAATATTTTCACTACATTATTGGATTTTAATGGAACTATTGCATGGTTTAAACTTGGTAATGCAACCCTGAATGGTTTAGAATGGTTAAATGGAATTATTTGATTTAATAAATATCCTTATGGTGTACAATGGAATCCTATAAGTGAAATTATTAATGAAACACAAAAGGGGTACAATGGAATCCCCCAAGAAAATATAATGTAACACTTGTAAGTTATATAGGACTCCCCCAAGTTAACTTGGTAAATGGGTACAAGAGATTTCATTTACCTCTAAGGTTTAGCTAAGGAAACTACTTGTAAGTTACCACCGATATGATGATACTACTACCAATAGCCTTGGTAAATAATAAATGGATTAATGGATTGGTTGGTTGGAAATGATTTTATTTGGAAAACAATAGCGGGGTGTGATAGCTAACTGTGAAGGTAGGAGTTTGATGAACGATCACTGGAAACTCATGTTTGCCTACATGAGGGGTAGGGCATGGTGACCTTTTCATGATACTACTAGGTACATGGAAATCCTCTAAGAACATTGTACATATGTATCATGGAGGGTGTGGTTACTTGGTACTCTCTTACTATTATGGTATCTCAATTTGGTGCGGCTACACGCATCGAGGCTTGTTCAGGGGGTTACACTAGACCCATATAGCCCATGGGTGGTTAAGGACGATTAAGCTTTACATACCCAGGTAAATGGTTTTAAATGGATGCAAAACCCGATTCTATTTCCTGGCATGGTTATATATATGTATATGTATGATTTGTATGCATATGGATGGTTTACTTGGTTCTACTAAATTGAATTATTTTGTCCTTATTTTGAGTTCATGCAAGCGTTACCCGCTAAGCCATCATCGAGCGGCTGTAACCTCTCCTAATGTAAGAACTGACAATTACACTCCTACTTAGTATTTGGATTCAGGATCAACTCTATTGGGATTGAAGTGGTAAGCTTCTATCTTTTTGAATAGCTCCATTTTATATTCATGGACGTTTATACTTACATTAGATTATTTTTGGATATTGGGTTTGGCTATGGTTTGGGGCATATCCCAACTAGATTTTAGTATTCTTTTGGTTAGAGGCTTTTATAGAACTTCTATGAGTTTGAATGGGTGGGATCGATATTAGGGTCAACCTTAATATTCACATTTGTATTAGGGCTAAAATCATATGACTAGATTTCTCACAATTCCATCATTTTATATTATGTTATGGAACTTAGTTTGGTTATTATTTTGGTTTTACAGTTTGGTTTGGTACTTGGTTAGCAATTGGATGGAGACCCTTGGACTCATTTGGGTTGGTCTCAATTATAGAACTACCCCAAAGTCTGGATTTAGAAAATTAGACATTAATCTTTTATTCGTTCAAAATTCATCGAACTTATGAAGTGCTTATGGATGGTTGGGTTGGGTATTGGGGGTGGTCCCCAATCCTAGTTCGACTTGGGATGTCCATTACGACAAGGTCCCCAAACGAGTCATGTCAAGTTGTTATCAAAGTTGTAAGTTCCTAGTTAATTGGGAGTCCAGAAAGTTGTGATGAGTAGAGTCTCTTTTAGGGGTATGTAGCTCACCACACTCATAAGAGAGAGGATACTAGGCATTTAGGAATGTTTCACTTTCTTTTTATTCTAATTCAAGCAGCAAGGTCAAAGGTCCCTTCTTATCTTGGTTTGTTGACTTTTTAAATCATGCCTAAATGATTTGGAATGCATGAAAACTCTTTTGTAACATCTGGGGACAATGTGGAAGGAACACAGGGGATCCATAATCGGTCAGGTGTCCTATTCCTGATAATCATAGAGTTCCTCTGGTTGCTACTTTTCCTTCTTAAGGTGAGGTGACTAATGCAGAATTTTGGCAGTCGATTCATACTATTGCTCAATTGGTTGCTGCTTAGGCTGAGTGGGATGTTTTTGGTGTGTTATCTATTGAGCCTACAAGGTTTGGCTAGTTTATCAAGATAAATCTTTCTACTTTTACTAGTGTGAAGGTATAAGAGGATTTACTGGGTTTCATGGATAAAATAGAGAAGATATTCAGGGTGATACAGGCCACGAATTTGGAAGGGTTAAATTTTGCATCTTACCAACTCAAGGATGTTTTGTACCTATGGTACGAGAAATGGGAAGGGATAAAAGTGATTTTGAGAAGTTTTCCTAATGGGAGTCTTTCTAAGATACTTTTTTGGATCGCTTCTTTCATCAGGAGCTGAGGTAAGTGAAGGTGAAAGAATTTGTTAATCTGAGACATGGGAGGATATAAGACAAGAAATATTCCTTAAAATTTCATTAGTTGTCAAGGTATGCATTAAAATTGGTGTTCGATATCAGGCTAATGATGAGAAAGTTCGCTACTAGACTATCTCGGGATTTGATCCTTGAAAGCAAGACTGCTTTTCTTATCAAGGATATAGATATCTCTAGGTTAGTGGTTCATATGCAATAGGTTTAGGAATAAAATAGGAAATCAACTGAGTTTCGAGAAAGGCAAGATAAGACGTTTAGGTCTTCTAAACAAAATGGTAGGAAAAAACAATATAGTTGGGATGACAATAAGTGGACAAAGAAGAATTAGGGCAGTTTTGGTTCCTTCTCTTCTTCTCGTGCTCCTTACCTAAAACCTTTAGGTGACAGGCATTTGGATGTTGATGGCTTTAGGGAACAGGGTTCCTAATCTCAGGTGAGCAAGGCACAATCAGCTTCTTCATATCCATATTTTAGGTTTGATGGTAGCCTCTATATAGGTTTCTGTGATGAAAAAGGGATAGAAATTTTATGTGCAGTCAGACAAGCCATATGCTAAGAAATTGTCCGACTGGTAAGGCTGCTTCAGAAAAGAGTAAAGCTCTAGTTTCTTCATCTTCTGCTTTTACACCAAAGGGTGCTACTTCGGCTTTTATTTCTACTTTGTGTACTGGTGCTGGTCGGAATATGTTATATGTTATTGCATCTCATCAAGAATTTGAGGTATCACTTGATGTCATGACTAGTACATTACAAATACTTTCTCATGACGTGTATTGTCTACTTGATCTATGGTCCACTCTTTCCTATGTGATCCTATATGTTGTTGTGTGTTTTTGTTTGATCCTATAGTTATTTCACATTCTTTTTCTATTTCTACCCTAATAAGTGACTTAGTTAGTGCTAACGGGTCTATAAGGGGTGTGTGGTATTTGTTTGTAGTAAGCAGTCCTTAGTAGATCAGTTTGAGCTAGATATGGTTGATTTTAATATTACCCTTGGTATGGATAAGTTACATTCTTGTTATGTGTCCTTAGATTGGCTGACCCGTAAGGTTATCTTTAGTTTTCCTAGTGAACCGGTGGTTATTGAGTGAGAGAGTGGCTCTCTTTCTCCTAGGGTGAGGTGTATTTCTTATCTTAGAGCTCGAAGATTAACCTCTAAAGGGTGTCTCTATCACTTGGTCCAAGTTAAAGATTCTAACTCAGAATGTCCTTCTTTTTATTCAGTTTCTGTGGTGAATGAAATTCCTAAGGTATTTTTGAATGATCATGCTAGTGTTCATTCGGATAGGGAGATTAAGTTTGGTATTGATTTGGTTCTTGACACTCGTCTAATATTTATTCACTCTTATTGAATAGCTCTGCCTGAGTTGAGGGAACTCAAGGAGTAACTTAAGGATATTCTAGATAAGAGGCTTATTCATCCTAGTATGTCACCATGGGGTGCAACGGTTTATTTGTATGCAAGAAGGATGGTTCTCTTTAGATGTGCATTTAGTATCGACAATTGAATAAGGTAATGATTAAGAACAAGTATCCTATTCCAAGGATAGATGACTTATTTTATCAGTTGCAAAGGTGCTAAATTCTTTTCTAAGATAGATCTTTGGTCTGGTTATCAGCAACTTAAGATCAGGGAAGTGTATATCCCTAAGAAAGTATTCCAAACTCAGTATAGGAAAATTGTGTTCTTGGTTATGTCATTTGGGTTGAGCAATTCTCCAGTGGTATTCTTGGCTTTGATGAATAGTGTTTTCAGGAACTTTTTGGATCTCTTTGTCATTATGTTAATTGATGACATCCTGGTGTATTCTAAGAGTGATGTGGATCTTGCTAATCACCTTCGACTGGTGTTATAGACCTTGAAGAAATAACAGTTGTATGCCAAGTTCTCCAAGTGTGAGTTTTGGTTGAACGTTGTGACCTTCTTGGGTCATATTATTTCTAGTGAGGGGATTATGGGGATCCTCAAAAGGTGGTTGTGGTAAAAGGTGTCCTAGACCCACGACTCCAACCAACATTCAGAGCTTCTTAGGTTTGGTTGGGTATTATAGGTAGTTTTTGAAGGGGTTATCTTCTATAACTATCCCATTGTCTAAGTTGACTCAGAAGAAGGTAAAGTTTTCTTGGTCACAAGCTTTTGAATGAAGTTTTGGGAAGCTTAAGGATAAGCTAACTTCTGCTATAATTTTGATATTGTCTTAAGGTAATAAATGGTTTCTGGTTTATTATGATGCTTCCAGGGTCGGACTTGGTTATGTTCGATGAAGCATGGAAAGGTGGTTGCTTATGCTTCCAGGCAGTAGAAGATGCATAAGAGGAATTATCGTACTCATGATTTGGAGCTTTTGGCAGTGATTTTTTCTTTGAAAATCTGGCAACATTATTTGTATGGAGTGCATGCAGACATCTTTAAAATTCTGCTCACTTCCTGGTAGTACAGACTAACTTTTTGGCTACGGATAATGCGAGGTTCTATCTTTAGGAGATAGTAAAGCTATATGGGGTATGGACAAAGGTGAGTCTGAGTACTACTTTTCATCTGTAGACAGATAGACAAGAAGAAGAAACTATTTAGAAATTGGAGGATATGATTCATGTATGTGTGATTGACTATTGAGGTAATTGGGTTGAGCATCTACCTTAGGTAGAGTTTTCTTACAATAATAGTTACAATTCTAGTACTAGGATAGGCCCTTTTGAGGCATTGTATGGTAGGAGGTGTACATCTCCTATTGGATGGTTTGATCTTTGTAAGGCGGACATGTTTTGTCTGGATTTGATTTATCAGGCTATGGAAAAGGTTAAGGTGATTCTGGATAGGCTTAAGGCTTCCCAAAGGCACCAAAAGTCCTATACGAATGTAAGGCATAGACAGTTGGAGTTTGAGGTTGGGGATAAGGTGTTCCTATTGGTATTTCCCATGAAAGGAGTAATCCGGTTTGGCAGAAAGTGAAAGCTCAGTCCCCAGTAAATTGGTCCTTAAGTGGTTTTGCGGATTGTTGGTAATATGGCATATAAATTGGAGTTTCCTTCTAGTTTAAGTTCTATTTATCTGGTATTTCATGTTAGTATGTTGAGGAAGTGATCCTTCCTTGGTGATTCCATTGAAAGGTTTGGGTATTTTAGATTCCTTGTCTTATGAAGGGATCATGATTGAGATCTTGGATCGGCAGGTTCGTTAGTTATGGACAAAGGATGTGACCTTGGTTAAGGTTTTATGGTGGAACCACAAAGTGGAAGAGGCTACAGTAGAGGCGGGATAGAATATGAAGACTAAGTATCTGCGTTATTTCTCGGCTCTGTATATTCGTGTGGTAGGTATTTGTTATCGGTTTATAATATGATAATGCAAATTACTTTACTTTATATCTTTGTATCTTTATTAAAGGTAAGAATAGAGACCTCTAAGAGGGTGTGGGTTCTATTTGTACCTACCTAGTCTGTCATACAGGGACGAATGATCCAAGTGTTGGGACTGAAACACCTTGGGTTTCGGACCTTTACAAAATTTCCTGGATTCCTTGTTTTTGGACAGGATATGACTAGGGGGTACGACTCATACACTAGGATACGACTAGTATGGGATAGTCATATGCTGACCAGTATTGGTTGATAGGTTGGATTTGGTTTCTAGAATGGGTAGGACTTGGTTGGTACGAGCCCTACCGGTAAGTATGGGTCATTTGGTTCCTTCACTTAGTCTTAGACTTTGTAATCTAACTTGGATCTAAGTATGAATAGTTTACCATGAGCCGTGAGCCAAGGTACGAGTCATAATATGGACTAATATAGTAGACAATGTTCAAACCTTCTGTGATTCTATTCTTCTAGGGGTACGGATCAAGGTTACGGGTTATATAGAGTTGATACAACATGGTTGGGTTTAGTCATACCTTGGACAGTATTGGGTCCAAGGGATATGGCCTTGGGTACGAGTGGTCAGTGCCACTCGTATTGGAAGGCACGACTGGGATGGATAGTCTTACCCACCTGCTGAGATTTTTGGTTGTTTAAGTCAGGGAAATTTTGATATTTACCCATTTAACCTAATAAGTACCGATGACTTATTTTCCTATTAGGAGGTTATTTGCCTAATAATTCCATTCATTAACACTTAGAAACTTCTCTTAAACACTCTACAAGTCTCTCTAAAGCTTTTGGGTAAAGGAAGGCTAAGGTTTAATCTTAAGGATTAGTTTGGGGCTTGTGTTGGTGATTTCTCTCCATCATCTTCTTGATTTAAGGCGTGTTTTCTTCCCTCATTGTTATTTCCAACTAAAGTCATGGTTTTATACAATATTTTAATCGTTTGATTATTATATGATTTTGGGTTTTCAAATATAAATTGGGTGTTTTGGTTGTAAATGCTTGGTTATGATTTTCCCATGTTTTCATTATGCTTTTATATGCTCAAATGGTGGTTTTGGATAATTGGTTGAATGGAATGGTTATTTGGTAATTTGCTTTGGTTTTGGAAATACAATGCCCCCAATATGTTTGATAAAATTCCTATGGGAATGTTTTCACTACATTGTTGGATTTTAATGGAACAATTGCTTTTTTTTAAGCTAGATAATCGAATCCTAAATAGTTTAAATGGTTTGTAATGTTTAAATAGAAAGGTTTGGTTTAATAAACATCCTTATGGGGTACAATGGAATCCCATAAGTAAACTTGTTAATGGAGCACTTGTGGGGTACAATGGAGTCCCCCAAACATATATAATAGAACACTTGTGGGGTACATGGTAGTCCCCCAAGTTAACTTAGTAAACAGGCACATGGGACTCCCTTTAGCTCTAAGGTTTGGCTAAGGAAAGTAATTGAAAGTTATAGTCGGTATGACAATACCACTATTAATAGCCTTGGTAAATAATAAATGCAATAATGGATTGGTTGGTTGGAAATGGTTTTAATTGGGAAACAATGGAGGGATGTGATAGCTAACCATGAAGGTGGGAGATCAGTGAAAGAGCACTGGAAATTCATATTTGTCAACATGAGGAGTAGGGCATGGAGACCCTTTTAAGATACTATGAGGTACACGAGAATCCTCTAAGTACCTTTTACTTATGTATCATAGTGGGTGAGGGTACTTGGTAATCCTTTACTCTTATGGTATCTCCGGTTCATGTAGCTAAAAGTATTGAGACCCGTTTAGGGGGTTATGTTGGAACCATATAGCTCGTGGGTGGTTAAGGATGGTTATGCCTCACAAACCCAGATAAATAGTTATAAATGCATCCTAAGACCAATTCCCTTTCCTAAAATGGTTATATATACGTATATGTATGGTTGGTATGCATATGGATGGTTTACTTGGATTTACTAAAGGGCATTTTCTTATCCTAATCCTGATTTCATGCTAGCAATAATCCGTTAACCCATCTTCGGGAGGTATTATCCCTAGGCGATGGAGGAACCAGCCATTCTACTCCTCCTACTTAGCATTCAAATTCGTAATCAAATCTATTGGGGTTGAAGTGGTGAGATTCCATCTTTCCGAAAGGCCCCATTTTATATTCATGGATGTTTATACTTGTTTTGGCTTATTTTATGATATTGGTTTTGGATATATTTGGGGGCATGTCATAACCGGATTTTGGTATTCTTTCTGTTAGAGGATTTTGTGGAACTTCTATAGGTTGGCATGGGCAGGATCGAATTGGGTTCAGCCTTAGTATTTGCATTGGTATTGGGGATGATACCAGATGACTGGTATTTCTCAATGTCCATTATTTTATGTTATGTTATGGAACATAGTTTTGTAATTATTTTGGGTTTTTGGTTTACGGTTTTGTTTGGTACTTGGTTACCTGGTTGGATGGGGATAGTTGGACTCGTTTTGAGTCTGTCTCAGTTGTAGACCTATCACATAGCCTGGATTTAGATAACTACATGCTATCATGTTATAAGTTTGAAATTCATCCGACTCAAAGAGTGCATATGGACAGTTGGGTTGGGTATTGGGGGTGGTCCCTGGTCCTGGTTGGATTTAGGATGCCCATTAGGACAGGGCTTCCGGTTGGGTCGTGTCAATACGGATAACAAGCGAAGACATTATAGTCATGGAATTAGGGTTAGGATTAGCAATAACAAACTCTGCACCAATCAAACGAGTAACTTACTTAACATATAACCAAGTATCAAAATGGTGAATTAAGGGCATGTAACCCCACAAGATGCGAACTACTTCACCATTCAAGAGTCATGGACGATAGAGAGATAAAAAGGAACCATGGTAATTAATCAACCACTTATGAAGGCTCACATTGGTTCCATGTCTAAATAAGCACATAACATTTTTAAAACAATAATCTTTATAGGAGATATTTCCTTTGCACAATATTGGTGCATCAAGTGGATTGTGAATCCCCAAGAATGACTTTCCAACATAGAGAAGGATACAAACATCCTCATTCAAGCCTTGCTTGTTATCTTAACCAAGCACCAAGTCGGGTGAATAACAATTACCACATTCAAATTTTGTTGCGGGGTCAAATAGATAGAGTTTCCATAGACAAAGATCTACACAAAACTCTTTTCCCCAAAGGGATCACCAAAATAAAAGGATATACTCTCCACACTAGTCTAAGCATCATCAAAAGAAAATAGATTGTAAATAAAGGAATCTCGCAAATTGATTTCATCTAGGGTTTCCTCAAGAACTTGCCCAGTTTGATGCCGAAGAACATTATCAAGGGTATTCTCAAGAATTGGAACACTAAAAGAATAATGGACAATTGGTACACAAAGATCAACATGCAAACCTTCTCATTTATTTTCCATAAGAGTACTCTCATCTTCTAAGAAGAGATTTTCATCCATTTTAGGAATGTCAACACACTATAGTAGGTTGTTATATACAGTATAGACCTCAATAAGAGCGACATAATCAACATGATCCACACCACTAGGTATCTTACTAGGAGTGATTTCATCATCTTCAAATAAGAAAGTGTACTTAAAGTGAGAAGGATCAATCCATGAAAAATTAGAACATGTTAATTCACTCTCAAAATAACAACTATCAAGTTTAAAGAAACTTTAAATACATAGTTGTCCCTATGAGAAAAGCAAACAGTAGGATCTTCATCAAAAGGTATGCTCAAAGGGTTACTCCTATTTAATTGACCATAATTTTAAACATAATCACTTACTTGAGGTTCATTAATCATATCAAAAACATCCTGAAGGGGTGGGATAGTTTCACACACAAGTTGACCAACATAATTTCTACATGACAATGTACTGTCATTCAATACAATGGCTTCAACACTAGATGGACACAAATTGATCTTGCAAAAAGAGTCAATTCGGTCATTAATAGGATCAACTAGTGTATCTACACTCTCAACAGGTAAATCAAGGTAAAGAATCATTACACTCATATGTTAGAAAGCTATTACTCACACTCAAATGTCTATTATCCATAACAAGATTATTCATATTTACTGAAGGACAAGAGTTATCTATGGTAATTTGAAGAGCTTTAGAAGATTATTCTTTACCTTGGGGTAAAGGTCCTTTACAAGCTTTGAAAGCATCTAAGATTTCCATCTTCAAATATTCAAAAGTAGCATCTATTTTTTGTTGCATGCTCTCCTCTACTTTCCATATTGGTACTGATACAATAGTAATCTACAACGACGATAACAAATACAAACTTTAAACAAACAATAAAATTATCAAACGGAAAGTAAAAGTCTAAAAAGCATAGATGATAGAAAGATAGACACAAGAAGATAACAAAAAGTCAACCAAAGGTTGTATCAAACCCAAAGACCTCCCTTATTGATTACCTAAGAGAACCTATCTCTTACATTGACCGTAGGGGGGATCGGATCTCCCTTAGATTCACTGTTTCTAAACAAGATTCAATATTTGATTTTCCAAGCACTCAACACTCCTAGTGGAGTTTTCATGAATTCATCATCATCATTAAACAAAAACTAACTAATGAAATGTCTAAGGAACATATTTATAGTAGTTTTCTTTGCACAAATAGCATTTACAAAAATACCCCAAAAGTTGCTATTTTGGAAATAACCCATAAGGGCTCTCTTTATTCCTTGTGCCATTGGTTTTCTCTGCTCCAATCTATCTTCCAAACATGACACTGCATGATTAGGATCTCAAAGAAGGGCCTCCAAGCACATTATTGGATCCTTAGGGCGATCAAGTCTTAGACCTCCTTATGTTTGCCTCGATTTGTGTGATAAAAAGATTTGATGGCCAAGTCATTTGTATCATCCTCCCCTTCTTGAAAATGATTCGATCATAAATCCAAACCTTGAAAAAATAAAGGAGGGAGAAAAAAACATAATATCCTTATGGCATGATGGTTAGAGTTAGTACAATAAATCATAGCATCTTGCCAAGGTTATATACACTTAGGATTTAACCAAGAATGCTTCATGTTAAACATTAAAAACTCATTGAAAAATAAACAAAGGATTTCTTTAGGGAAATCATCAAGCAATAAGGTAACTACAAAGGTAGTAATGGCTTCAAATAATCTAAAAGGTAAGTCTACCTGCACCTTATGAGCCATAAGACACAATTGCTTTATTATCACCTCAAGAGACCACACCAAGGGTGGTGACTCAATTGGTTCTAAAGTACACAAGATCCATATAGAATTTTTACTCAAACAAGTGGACACACCAACAGTTTTCCTACCTCTACATAAAACACATCCAAGATTAGCATGGATATCATCATAGGCAAAGAGGTATTATAGAAAGGAATCAAGTGTAGCAACATCATCCAAGGTGCTATTATCTATGATGATTCCATTTGGCTCAAAATACATAGCACATGATGTACACAAGGATGGAGTCAAGAAACTTAAGCCCATAGGACTTATTCCTTTCAAGCAAATAATCAACTTGTCATCAACAATTTGGGAGTTACACAATTTAATAACAAGTTTTTCAAGTAAGATGCATGTTTATAAGCAATACCCAAAGAAGAAAATGACATATTTGCCCTAGGGTTCTTAAGAATGATACCACATTTGAGAAGGAGGGCATCAATTTCAATCTAGTATTGAAGAAGGGTATCACATGAATGGAATTCATATAAAGTAGTTTTAGAAGAGGACACTCTTCTTGACCTACAAGTAGTGGAACCTTGGTCTAGAGTGGAAATACACAATGGTGAACTCTCTTGGAGATTTTTACCGCTCGAATTCTTTTAAAATCTCTCATCTTTGTTGGAGATCTTTCACTTACCTAATATTGGTCCATCAAGTTGATCAGAAATTCCCAAGAAATACTTTCCATCATAGGGAAGGATACCCACATCCTCACTCAAATTTTGCTTGTCATAGAGATAAATCAATATTTTGGGTATGCTAAAATCACCATATCCAAATATGGTACCGGGGTCAACTGAATAGACTGTCCATATACACGAGTCTATACAACACTCTTTTCCCGATAGGCTTCATCAAAACTAAAAGATATACTCGCCACACTATTATAAGAATCATCAAAAACAAAGGAAGAGTAGAGAAAGGTATAACTCAAGTCAACTTCATCTAAGGTGTTCTTATGTATATACACTCTATTAGATTCAAGATCATCGCCTTGATTATTCTCAACAATAGGACCATACAAGATAGAAGAAGAAGTGATTTCTAAACAACTGATACTTTCTCCTTCAATGGAAGAATCCTTAAATAGGTATATACCACCACTAAATTTAAATCAATAATTACTTAAGTATTCACAAAATTTCATCCTCATAACTATCAAACAAAGGTAGGGTGTCATACAAAGAATCACAACTACGAAAACTTTCATAGGAACAATCGTTAATTAGGTTTCTCAAATATTAAAGTAAATCAAAGTTTTCATCACCTAATTGATCATTACTTCCAAAGATTTCACATTCCTTTAACTTAATATTACTCTCATCTTATAGGAAAAGATCTCTATCTTTAGGAGAAATGTTATCTCACCATAGTGGATTGTTACGTAGAATACAACCCTTAAGAGGAGTTACATCAACATGGCTATCCACTCCATTAGGTAATTCTCTAAGAGTGATTTCACCATCTTCAAACAAGATATAGTAATTAGAGAGAGAAGGATCATACCATGAAGAGGAATAGAATATGAAAGATCACTCTCTAAAAGACAATTATCATATGTCGAACACACGTCAAACGCATGGTTATCCCTATGATCCAAGAAAGCATTAGAATCTTCACTAAAGATCATGATCAAAGGGTCACTCCTATTTTATTAACCAACATTTTCAGTTTTATCACTCACTTAAGGTTCATTAACCATATCACAAATATTCTAAAGTGGTGGGATAGTTTCGAACACAAGTTGATCAAATTATTTCACTAGATGATGTACTTTTATTCAACATAATGGGCATACGTTGATCAATATTATTTTCACTAGATGATGTACTATCATTTAACAAAACGGATTCAATACTTGATGGACACAAATTGATCTTACAAGATCAATCAATCCGGTCATGAATAGGATCAACTAGTGTATCCACACTCACTGAATATACATCATCATCCAGAGGCAAGAAATCATTAGACTCACATGTAGGTAAGCTACTACTCACACTCAATGTGCTACTAGCCACACATTCATCATTTACATGAACAAAAGTTCAAGATTTAGATATTTTACCTTGAATTTCTTGAGCATACTCTTCTTTTCCTTGGTGTGAAGGACCTCTGAAATCTTTGGAAGGAAAAAATATTAACCTTGTCAAATCTTCAAAAGAAGGACAAATAATGTTAGCTTTGGTTGATGGCAACCCCCTCACTGCACTCCTCATAACCTATCATTTTTCCTTTCTTAGATTGCCACCTTGCACTCTCTTACTCTTTTTAATATTGTCTCTTAATCTTTTTAGGCTTAGATTAACTGATCACATCTCTTTGAGATTTGGAAAGAATGGGCGGAAAGAGATGATTTTCTCATTGATCCATTATATTCTTAGCCTAATTTTGAACATTTGTAACTCTATGTTATGAAAACCAATTATTACCCAAGAATAAATGACCCTTTTCCATGGGGTATATATCACAAAAAACCTCCTCATAATGCACACATCTGGTGAAGAAAACCTTATACCCATCTAAGAAGTATGGAACAAATAATGGTTCTTGAGGTATCCGTAGATGGTCAACCATGGTTGGAATGATGTAGTTCCTATATCACCAATCATCTAGGTTAAGGAGGCATCTCGAAACCCCACAAATACTTACCTTTCTAGAGTGAATATTTCTTCTTGGATAAATATTGTAAAGCTTTGTATACCCCAATGGTACATGGGCACCCCTCATGAGTTTTTTCAAGGCACTCCATGTTAGGTTGGACTTTCTTTTGATATCACACAAAATCGATATCAGACCTTAAATATATTTAGTGGCACACATAGCTTTTTAAAATTTTTTCATGTTATAATCCATGTAAATAATTTCACACACCCATACCTAATCAAGATATTCATCAGGACCCGACTCTCTTATAAAAATTTGGAGAGTTGTAAAACACCCTAGGTATGTAACCGTTAGAAAATTTTTCAAAAATTTGGGTTTTGGACAAAATATGACTTGTGGGTACAAGTCGTATAGTGGGATACGAGTGGTATTCCTCAGTTGTCTGCTGACCAGTATTGGTTAGTGGGATTGGATTGGATTCTTCAATGGGTACGACTTGGGTTGGTATGAGTCTTATGGTTTGATATGGGCCATTTAAGTTTTGTTTTTCTTTTAATTAATATTAGACTTGGTAGCCTAACTTATATCAGAGTACGAGTGGTTCACCATGAGCTATAAGCTAGGGTGCGAGTTGTACCATGGACTTGTATAGTGGACAGTGTTCAAACCACTTGTGGTTCTATTTTTCCAAGGATATGGTTTAGGGGTACTAGTTGTCTGGTTTGGGTATGACTTGGTTTAGGTAAGCCATACCTTGGACAATGTTTGGTCAAAGGGGGGATACTAGGGTACAAGCAGTGGGTAACACTTATATGGGAGGTTATGACTTGTATGGTAAGTCGTACCCATTTGGTAGGTTATTTTCCCTATTTTAGAAAACACTCTTTAGTCCTCTCTAGGGCTTTGGGGTAAAGGAAGGCTAAGGTTTCACTATGGTGATGAATTTGGGGCTTGTGTTCGTGATTTCTCTTCATCATATACTCAATTTAAGGCAAGATACTTCTCCATCATTGCTAGTTCCAAGTATAGGCATAATTTATACAGTATTTTTATGGCATAATTATTATATGGTTTTGGGGTATTCAAAAATGTGTTGGGGTTTTGGTCATAAATACTTGGTTATGGTTTCCCATGTTTTTAATTATGCTTTTATATGATTTAATGGTGGTTTGGATAATTGATTTTATGGGAATGTTTAATTAGTATATGGTTTTGGCTTTCGAAATACTATACCCCCAACATGTTTGACAGAATGCCCTTGATAATGCTTTTACTACATTATGGAACTTTTAAAAGAACTATTGCATGGTATGGTTTGGTAAGGGAACCCTAAATGGTTTAAATGTTTTGGATGGATAATTGGTATGGTCTTGGTGGTCATAGTTATGATTATTTAACTTCCTTGTGAGGTACAATGGAAGCCCCAAGTAAACATGGTAATAAAAAACTTGTGGGGTACATAGGATTACCCCAAAAAACTTAATAAAGGAACACTTATGGGGTACACAGGACTATCCCAAGTTAATTTGATAATGTAACCTATGGGGCACATGGGAATCCTTATTGGTTGCATAAGGACAATGTTCACAAATTATAGTCGAAATGATAGCATAACTCATAGCCTTGGTTAATAATAATAGTTTGGTTGGATAGAAAGGGTTTTAATTAGGAAATAATGGAGGCGTGTGATAGCTAACCGCGAAGGTGGAAGTTTAATGAATGAAGACTAGAAACTCATGTTTTCCAATATGAAGAGTTGGTCATTGCGGCCATATATGATACTATAACGTACATGGGATTACTCTAGCTACACTGTAGATATGTATCATAAATAGTAAGGGTACTTGTTAATCCCCTACTCTTATCGTAAATTCGGTTCATGCAGCTACATATATCGAGGCCCATTCAGGGGATTACACTGGACCCAATAGCCTGTGGATGGTTATGCTTCATATACCTAGGTTAATGCTTTGAAATTCATGCTAAACCCAATTCTATTCCCCGATATATACATATGCGTGTGTGTGTATGTATGGTATGCATGCATATGGTTCGTGTAATACCTTGCAGAAGTTCCCTCGTAGTCTGATGCTTAGAGCATGTCAAGTGAGGTATAATTCCATCCCTAAAAGATTGAGAAGTTATTTCCCATGTGATTACTGTGTTAACCTTGATTGAATTTTCCTAAAAATAACTTTCTATCATACGGGAAATTGAATTAGCTTTCCAACGATAATAATTTCGTCCAAATCTGGTATCGGTGTAAGAAAGTACGATCATTTTACTGAGAGTTGTTGGAACCACCCAGGTGGGATGGATAGGTTGACAGACCATTTAGTTTGCGATGGACTGTAGCCCAAACCATCAAGCTAGCGATTACCAAGATGATAGACCATCAAGCTAGCGACGTACTATCGCAACCAAGGCAGTGATTCTCTCTTCTGGCCCAAGTGCGATGGCCAAGGCGACGGACTATCAAGCTAGCGACAAATCATCACAACTAAGATAGTGTGGCCTTTTTTTGACCAATGTGTGATGGACCGTCAGAATAGCAATGAATGATCACTCCGACCGTCGCAAATCCAGTTTAGTATTTTTAAGTCATTTTTAAAAAGGGCTTTTTGGTCTTTTCTCACCCTTTTTACACTTATATATCTTGAATGAAGCCGAGGGCTTCATTTCTCATCCATAACATCAAATTAGGGTTTCTTTAAAAATCAAAAATCTAAGAACAAGATCAAAACTCTTGTTCAAGAAAAATCAAGAAAATCAAGTGTCTCTCCAAGAGCCTTTAAGAAAGATTTTCCTAAGGTATGCAGATGTTTATTCTTGAGTCCCTTTCATCCAAAAATCTCAAGAATCCTTTTGTATATTTCAAAGATCTTATGTTTATGAGTTTTCATGGTTCATGTGAATTGGAATTGAAGTTCATGCTATTATTGAGTTTTAATTCATGTTTTGTTTATGAGTTTTCAAGCTTTGGCCCTAGTTTATGATGTTCAGGATAAACCCTCTTCAAGTTGCTTGTTAAGTGATGTGTTCATGTTAATTAAGTGTACAAATTATTTAATAAGCAAAGCATGCTACTCATAAGTTTGATAAAATGCTTATGTGAAGGAATTAGAGTCATTATAGCATGTTGACTAAAAATCTCCAATTATGTGCAAACGTATGCATACCAAGTGTTTGTTTAAAATCCATAGTGAATGAATTGTGACATGATAGCGTGAAATTTCCTAATTATGTGTTCAATTAAGACCTTATTAGCATTCAAGTAATCTATTCAGAGCTCAGTATCATTCAGTCAGATAACAAGATTCAGTAGTATTCCGTCAGATAACAGAACCAAATGAATTCAGCTTAACTAAATTAGATTAGTCAAGAAATATGATCGATAATAGATTCAGCTTAGTTTAAGTTCAGTTATGAATCAGTTCAGAGTCCTTTAGTTGGGAGTATGAACTAGCACCGAGCAAGTGCAGGGATGATGACTTTCCCATTAGAGAGACAGAGTCGTTAGCAGCAATCCTTTAACTCCTAAACTGCGTAGCCAGTGCAGGACTAGGAGCTACCCATTAGATAAAGGCTTGACTTCCTGTTCAGGGTCACCCGTCAGAGAGGCTTGACCAGAGTAGAAGTCTTTACCCGTGGTAGGGTATGGACATCCTTCCAGCTGGGGTTATAGGTTAGACCCCACTAGTTCAGATTTAGGGCATGTCTATTAAGTGAGAATTCCCACAGTTGTATTTTCAGTATCAGTCTTTAAAGTAGAACACAGAAATTAGGACTATTAGATATAGTTACCTATCTTAGTATGGAATTCAGATAGTTCCATAAATTTATGGACCACTCGCTAGATAGGCATGGTCTCTCATAAAGTTAATCAATAACAGTATTAATAGATCTAGAGATCACCCACTAGATAGGCCTGATCTTAGTCTCAGATTCTATTGAGTATTCTCATTTTCAGATCCAGAGATCACCCATTAGATAGTCCTGATTTTAGTCATAGATTCAGTTGAGTATTCTCATTATCAGATCTTGACATCACCTGTTAGATAGGCCTGATATCAGTCTTAGATTTAGTTGAGTATTCTAATTATCATATCCTTAGATCATACGTTACATAGGCCTAATCTCAGTCTTAGGTTTAGTTGATTATTCTCATTATCAGATTCAGAGATCTTCCACTAAATAGGTTTGATTTAAAACATCATTATTTCTTTTCATTGATAGTAGGTTTAGGGATCATCCATTAGAGAGGTTTGATCTCAAATTTAGTAAGTCAATTTTAGCAAGCTCAGAACTCAATTATTGATATGAGTAGATTAAGGCAATCAACTTCAGTATCATCAGTTTTTGAGATCACTCGCTAGATAGGATTGATCTCAACTTCAGTACACAGTTATCAATATCAGAAGTTTTAGTTGTTCAGTGTCTCAGTATTAGTAGTGAGTTCAGATGTCAGTAAAGTAGTACCCGAGTTTCACTATTCAGAGTAATGATGATTTCAGTTGTGGTTTGTGCATTCATGCATATATGCTCATTCAGTACTCTCATGATTATTCAGTAAAGTACTTGTTCATGTATAAGCCCTTATATTTATCCTTACCTCATCTTGCATAGTTAGTATATTCCCACGTACTGCCGCATTTGCATTATGGTATTTTACTTTACACCATAGGTTCAGAGGTACGAGATCAAGAGTACCCTTAGCAGCTCAGTCCCAGTCAGCAAAAGTAGACATAACAGTGAGTCCTTTTTTTTCAAGGATGATCCTTATTTGACTATTGCATTAGATTTAGTTTATTTTTAGTAGACGAAGTTAGTTGGGGACATGTCCCATCAACTCCATAGATTAGACAGTCTAGAGACTTTTCCAATAGATGTATCAGTATTCAATTTCAGTTTTGAGTATTTTAGATGTTTTTAACCTTACGGTAAGTTTTTCACGAATTTTCTGCATTTATTATATTATATTATGCAGAGCTCAGGTAAAGATATTAGTAGCAGATTAGCTTGTGGTCCTTAGGGATCATGAGCACTGTGTTACGACTAAGGGTTAGTCTTGGATCATTATAGTTAGTTTACTCGGTTTTACTAGTTGACATTTATCCTAAGTACTTGCTAGTATTCACCTATTAACCCATCCTCTGGCTGCTGTATCCCCACGCGATGTAGGAACCATCCATTCTACTCCTACTACTTAGCAATTGAACTTGGGATCAGCTATTGGATCAAAGTGGTGAGCTTCCATATTTAAGAAGGCTTTATTTCATGTTCATGGATGTTTTTACATACTTTTGATTTCTTATAGATATTGGCTTTGGCTATGCTTAGGGGCATATCCCAACTAGATACTTATTTTTCTTTTAGTTTGAGGCTTTAGTGAAACTTCTATGGGTCGGTATGAGTGGGATCGGTAGTGGTTTCACCCCTAGTATTGGCATTGGCATTAGGGTTGTTATCATTGGACTAAATATCTCACTGTTCCATCTTTTAATGTTATTTTATGGAACTTAGTTTGGTTATTGATTTTATTTTGACTTATGGTTTTGGTTGGGTTATGTTTATCAGTTGGGTTTTGTATGGTTGGACTCGATTGGTTCATTTTCGGTCATAGACTTATCCTAGAGTTTGGATTTAGACAATACATGCTATCTTGTTATATGTTTGGAATTTGTCCTACTCATTGTGTGCGTTAGGACGGTTGGGTTGGGTATTAGGGTTGTTCTCGATCGTGGATGGACTTGGAAGTCCCATTAAGACAAGGCCCGATTAGTTTGTGTCAATTTGGTATCAGAGCTTTAGGTTCATGGTCAAATAAGAGTCCACAAAAGTCGTGTCATGTAAAGTCTCTTATAGGGGTATGTTGCGTGCCACACTCATAAGGGAGAGGCTTTAAGACATTAGTAATGTTTCTCTTTATTGATATTCTACATTCATGCTTCAAGGTCAAAGGTTCTTTCTAATCCTAGTTCGTTCACTTCTTAGATCATGCCTTGATGATTTAGAACACAAGGAAACTCTTCTGTCTAATTTAGGGACAATTTGGAAGGGACACAGGTGATCCATACATGATATAGGGGTCCAGTCTTGGATAGTTTTGGAGTCCTTGGTTCTACTAGTCCTCTTCAGAGTGAGGTGACTGATGTTGTATTTCATCAATCGATTCATACTATTACTTAGTTGGTTTCTACTCAGGCTGAGCGGGATGCATCTGGTGTTTCATATACTGAGGGCATAATGGTTTGCCAATTTATGAAGATGAATCCTCTTACTTTTACTGGGGTAAAGTGGAGAAGGATCTATAGGGTTTCTTGGATGAAATGAAAAAGATATTCAGGGTGATGTAGGCCACGGATGTAGAAGGGGTGAATATTCCATCTTATCAACTCAAGAACGTTGCGTACCAGTGGTACAAGGAATGGGATGAGGTAAAGGGTAATGTTGCAGAGTTGTCTTTATGGGATACTTTTTTCAATACTTTTATGGATTACTTCTTTTCTCAGAAGTCAAGAAAAGAAAAGGAAGAGGAATTTATCAATCTAAGACAGGGAAAAATGGCAATCAAGTAATATACCTTGAAATTTCATCAGCTGTCAAGGTATGGTCTAGAATTGGTGTCGAATATAAGGGTAAGGATGAGAAAGTTTACTTTTGGACTATCTCAGGATTTGATCCTTAAAAATAAAACTGTGTTGCTAATCAAGCATATAGGTATGCCTAGGTTTGTGGTTCATATGCAATAGGTTGAGGAAGAAAAGAGAAAACATGTTAATTTTAGGGAAAGGCAAGGTAAGAAGTTCAGGTCTTCTAAATAAGGTGGTGGCAATAATAAAGTAGTTCAGATGGTGGTAAGTGTCCAAAGGAGAAATGGGGGAGTTCTGATTCCTTCTTTTCTGCTAGTGATCCTTACCTGAGGCCTTTGGGGATAGGCACCAATAGGGTGGTTATAACTATAGGACACATGGTGCCTGTTATTAGGAGAGAGGGATAGAATCAGCTTCTTCATGCTCTCCTTTTTAGTTCTGTGGTAGGTTGCATAGAGGTTTCTGTGATGAAGAAAGAGATAGGTGCTTTAAATATGGTCATCAAGGCCACATGCTTAGGAATTATTTAGTTTGTAAGGATGATTTGGGAGAGAGAAAGGTTCCGTTTGCTTCATCAAAAGGGTATTGATTTTTCATCTATTTTTTCTCCTAGTACTGGTGCTAGTCAAAATAGGTTGTATGCTTTTCCTACTCGATAGGAATCTGAGGCATAGCCTGATGTTTTGACTGGTATCTTATACTTTTTTCCTTGTGACATGTATTGCTTGCTTGATCCGAGGTCTACTCTTTCTTGTGTGACCACATATGTGGCTGTGTGTTTTGGTTTAGATCCCGAGGTTATTTTTGTATCCTTTTTTCTATTTCAAACCCTGGTAGGTGACCCTGTTGTTACTAAAAGGGTCTATAAGGTGTTGTCGTATCTATTGGTAGTAGGTAGACTTTGGTGGATTTATTTGAACTTCATATATTTATCCAACTTTTGGAGTCAGGGTCGAATCCACAGGGAACAATGCGAGTGGCGATTTAAATTATTTGAAACTATAGCTACAAGTTGCATTCAAGAAAATGGTACAAAAAGATAAAATGGGGGTTTTGGAGATTTTCCAATAAATGTTGGTCACTTTATCTTTGGTCTTTGTAATCGAGAGTTTATGGAAAAACCAAAATTATGTTCACTAGGGGTTTTGGTACTTCACAGATCCTAATGTTGGTTCAAGATTCTCATAGTAGGTAGGATAACAAGTTATCTTTATCGTAGTTATGCCTAAATGTCTCTCGACCTACTTACGCATTTAATTACCTAATCCTCTCACACTTAGGGAATTTATATTCTTGACCAGATTTTACCTCAGGTTAATCAACCTTGTTACAACGTCAATTATTAATGGAAGTTTTTAGTCCTTCCAAGTCCCTGTTAATAATTAACTTTCCACTATATTTGATTTCTATCTCAAGCAAATCAAAGCAGGTGTTATCTATCAATTGCAACCAATAGGCGATAATTAAAACCTCAGAATTATCAAGGAGTCCTACAATCTTTTGCATCTTCAACACTCAGCACCTTATCAAGACTTAAACCTAGATCCGATAATTCAGGTTAAAGGAATTTAGCCGCTCTTGATGTGATAATCAAAACTAGTTATATTCATGTTTTGAAAGACAAACTTACCACAAGATGAATAGATACTAAAGATTGTCAAATTAGATCATAATAGTAATCCCAAAATAACAATGATAATCTCTTCAAAGTAATTTCTTATACAAGTCAAGAAACTAGAGAGAGAAAATATCAAAATACATGTGTCCAAAAGATGTTCCAAAACTCTCCTAGAAAAACCTAAGCAATGCTTTAAATAGTTCACCCTAATTATGTAAACAAAATAATAAAGTTCAAAAATTCCTCAAATTAGGTGATGCCATTCATGATAACCTATCAGGAGGTTGACGACTTATCTCAAATGTCGTCAACTCCTCTTTGATTTTGATACTTGCTGCTTTAGGCTAACAATAAACTATGACATCTGATTAAATTCATGACGACTTATCATGAATGTTATCAAGTCTCTACCTTAGCTCTCATCTTCTACCTTAGGTTGACGGTAATTTTGACGACCTATCATCTCCTTGACAGCTTATATCAAAATGTCGTCATAACTCTCAACTCAGGTGCATTCTCTGTCTGAGGCCGATTATGAAACTGATAACTTATCACAGGGCTGACGACTTATCAAAAATGTCATCAGCCACACTTCACTTCGAATTACTTCAGATTTCAACTCATTAGATTCCATCCTTGTTGGTTCTCTTGCATCATAGCTTCTACTACAAAATCAAGCATAAAACAATCAAAAATGACAAGTTGCTTAAGACTTTACAATTATTCTTAGTTAAAAGCCTCAAATGTGTTTGGATTATCTCAAACATCAACACCCTCAACTTAAAATAATTTCTTATCCTCATGCTACTCAACACAACTAAGAGAATACAAAGTACATTTTGCAGTCAATCATCCATATCATCTCAAAACACTTTCACCCTCTCCAAGGTCAGTCAATTCAAGAACAATGAAGAACACCAATGCAACTCACATAATTCAATATACGACATTAATTCAGCTACATTAACTATGCATATACTAGTATTACACTCTCCAAAAAAATTAGCAAGTTGCAACATATCTGGTGTGCCCTCACAGTAAAGAAATCCCACTAATCTCATATCAGTAATCCTATACGTAACCATGGGGATAATAAGAACTCTCAAAATCAGAACGAAGTTTCAACCAATGTATCCCAAGTACCATAGGCTTGCCCTAATTTTCATTACCCAAATCTTCAAATAGGTCAGCTAGGATTACTATAGGTCTTCTCTTTGTCTTGTAATATAGGTTAGGGGCTGGTATGATACTCGATGGTATTTAAAGTGAGTAAGCCTCCTTGATAATACACTAGCTTTTTTGGGGTTTCACTTTTCTCTTTTATTGATCACACTTATTTAGGCTGGGTGCGGTCTTTTCAAAAATCACTTATTTTTTTCACAATTTTTTTCTTGTTTTTTCCTCTGCACCTAGTTTTTTTATTCTTTTCTTTTATGCTACCTTTCTTCATACTCATTCAGCATCACGCACCCCTATGATATCCATCCTCAACTTAGGTCATTTTCCTATGTCAAGGTACACAGTGTCTAAGAAGGACTAGGGCCAAAATAGGTTAATTGTGATCTAAATAAGAAGGTGACAGGTGTCATAAAAAGAAATAGGCTTATCAGGCTCAAAATAGGGATCAAGGGATATTATGCACAAAGGGAAGGTCATTTAGGCTAAAGTGAGCTCATATCAAAATGGCCTATGATCCTTCCCTAACCCCTATACTTTAACCTAGGTAAGACTAACCGGGCAAGTTCTGAATCTAACATACAGAGGGAACTAAATAAACTCTCACACGCATATGGTACACCAGTATATCACCAGTTACTACTTATCCTGTTCATACAGCTGCATAGCAAAGATTATTGTGTCACTAGAACTAATGCTGTAGTACCCCGGGAAATTTTTCATCGAAATTTTGTGCGTAAATGTGTTGGGTTCTATCTTCTAGAACAAATTATAAATTTTCCATGAGGAATGTCTTACATTATGACCCACCATTGCGTAGATTATTGAATAATCTTTCCCATGATATATGGATCATCCAAAAAGGACACCCGAGCGACGAGTTATGAACATTCCAATTGAACCGTGAATAGTAGTGAACAGTAGAACGTGGAGGAAAAAGTACTGAGGCCTGATGTATTTTTGCTCCAACTTTAAATGATCATAACTTATTGTACATAAAGATCTAGGTGATCTACTATATATCAACGGAAAGCTATGAGAGTCCTCTTTCCAATGAAATTGGTTTCATCCAATTTGTCTATCGAAGCAAAAAGTTATGGTCGATCTACTTCAGCCTATAAAAAGTGAATTTTTGAGTCAACTTCAAACGATCATAACCCCTCATACGTAATGATCTAGGTGAGACACTATATATCAACGGAAAGGTATGAGAGTCATATTTCTAATGAAATTGGTTTCATCCAATTGGAATATCGGAGTAAAATGTTATGGTTGATCTACTTCAGACTATCAAAATAGTCTACCAAAGGACAGATTCAAGATTTTCTTTTATTTTTAGGGGCGTTTTGGTCATTCCCCCTCACCCAAAATCTGTCCAAACCCTATATAAAATCCTAATAGATGCATTATATGTTATATTTCATCAAACTCCCTCAAAAAGAAAAATCTAAGCTCCTACATCCAACTTCAAGAACCTCCAAAGTTCACCATTAATTCTGCAAATTTATTCAAGATTCTAAGTTCCTAGTTCAAGAACTTCAAGAACCATCATTCAAAGTCACGATTAATATCTCAAAAACGATTATTAATCTAATGTTCATAATTCAAGGTATGTGGGGGTTTTCAACAAGAACTCTCTTTCATTTTTGTGCCCAAAAGTAATTTTCTTTACAATGGCATGAGTTTTATTTGATTTTCATGAATTTGAAGCATGAACCCATATCTAATGATGATTATTATAAAATGTTGATGTTTATGATTTTGAAAGTTGAATTTACATGTGTGGAGATATAAAGCATGAATCTTGAATGATATTTATCATGATTTTGATATTTGTGTCATGAATCCCCATTAGAAATTGTGTTTTTTTGGAAAGTGTGTGTTATAAGCACATTGACGTTGAATATTTGAGATATTTAGAATTATTTGACCTTTTGATCTTAATGGAGTTGTTTTGAACTCGAATGTGAAAGAAATCAACAACGTGGTTGCTTTTGATAGATGGGAAGCATGATGGCTCCTGATGTATATTTATATATTACTGAAATTGTTTTGTTGTGGATTGTCTTTGAAATAATCTGAGCTAAGTCCAGGAGAAATCTTTAGCACCGAGTGGGAACTATAAAAAGACCTTACTTTCCTAGAACTACGTACCCCAGTAGGAGTGATCCTGAGGATGATTTATATAGTGATCACTAGTTTGTGTGGATTTAATATCGATAGTCCTACTCTGATGGCAAGGATAGGACGGCTCTCCCCAACATGGGTTGTACGTTGAACTCTATGTAGCTCACATGGTTTATGTCGGTTGTAGGATCTCCCAGTGTGTGTGTGTTTTCTTGTGTCTATGGTGAATGGTGAAGTGATTTGAAAGTGGAATTGTGAAAGTTATTCTTTTGAAAGATTTAAATGATATTTACATTATGAGAATTGATATTCTTGATGAACTGAAAGTGATTGACAAATTATATGATGACTCACATGTGTTATTGTACTTATTTCATCCTCTCATGATTATGATGATTTTCTTCAGGCTATGTGAGTCATTCATACATCCTGCATATTTCTTATAAATATTTATGATGATGATGTTTATACCACTGCATACACCCCCATATACTCGGTTCCTTTCTATGGTACTGACCCACATCTTTGGATGTAGGCTACATTTTCTCAGAATGTAGGTTCATGAGCTCAGTTCTAGGTTCGACAGTGATTTTTTGGGCACGCTTTTCTATATTCTCTGTTGTGGTGATTCCTCATGTTTCGAGGACGTGATGACTGATGTTGGTTTCACGAAATTGTTTACATTTGATAACTGAGTATGAGTCAGTTGGGGCATGTCTTAGTGGCTCGCTGGTTTTACTGATTTTCTTAGAGGCTTGTCAGACAAGTATAGATGTTGGGAGTTAACTAATAAGTCATATTTTATTATCTTTCTGAAATTATTTGATTCTTGGATGATGATTAGTCTGTTGATATTTGAGGGTTATTTATGGAAACCCCGTTGATTTGTGTTGAACTCAATGAAAATGGCTCAAAGGGTTAGCTTGGGGCTATTCATAGCCTCAAGCACTGTGTGACGCTCTGGGACCTATTTTTTGGGGCGTTAAAAACTTGGAATGAGAGCCTAAGGTTTTAAGGTATCCTAGGGAGTCTGACAAGCTATGTTGAGTAGAGTCTTGATCATCGATGTGTAGCGCGCCATATCTATGAGAAAGAGGCTACAAGACATTTTAGGAAAAATTGCGATTCTTTCTTTCAGAAGTCTATCGTGCTTAAAGTGTCTCTCTCTGCTATTGATTCATGCTCTCCTTTTTTAGAAATATGCCTCCACATCGAGCGAGAAGAAATAATGATGGTCAGTAACCTCAACCCGCTGACCCATTGAATGAAAACGTGTCTTATGCTGAATTTCGGGCAGCCTTTCAGGAACTGGCCCAAGCTGTTACTACAAATGTTCAGGCCAACCCGGACCTGGCTCCACAATAGCAGAGAGGTGATTCAGCTGCTGCCAGGATCCGTGACTTCATGCAGATGAATCCACCGAAATTCTGTGGTCCAAAGTCTAATGAGGATCTATGGTTATTTTTTGAGAAGGTGCTAAAAATTACTCAGGTGATGCATATATCTGAGGAACATAGTGTGGAGTTGGCTGCATATAGGTTGAAAGAACTTGCTTATGAATGGGTTATTGCTTGGAGGAAAGGTAGAGGTAAGGGAGCTGTCCCTACAACTTCGTAAGAGTTCTAGGATATATTCTTGGATAAGTTTTTCTCTTTGGAGATGAGGGAGGCAAAGGTGGAAGAGTTTATGAACTTGCGACAGGGCTCTATGACTACTAGAGAGTACTGTCTAAAGTTCAAACAGTTGGCCAAGTATGCTCCTGACTTAGTGGCTGATAATTGGGCTAGTATGAGTAAGTTTGTGACTGAAGTGTTTAGTTATATAGTCAAAGATGTAGGTCTGCTATGCTGAATAGTGAGACGAATCTTTCTAGGCTGATGACTAATGCCCAATAGATTGAGGCAGACAAGATTAAGGAGAGAGATAGAATAAAAGGGAATAAGGGAGCTAGGTCCAAGCAGCACAGATAGGGTCAAACTAGATCGCAGGGAGGGAGTCACCCTCAGTATCAGGATCATTTATCTAGGCCAGTACGGTCATCTGCTAGTGCTCCCATGCCTAGAGGTAGGCAGGAGCAAGGTAGCAAGTTATATGCATCGAGGTCCCAGTACAGTGTTGGTAGTAAGCCAAATCATCCCCTTTGTACTAAGTGTGGTAGCTCTCATTTGGGTGAGTGTTGGGGTGAGAAGAGGGGTTGTTTCTGATATGGTGACATGGGTCACAGAGTTAGATATTGTCCATAGGATGCACAAGGGCATTGTGACTATCGCCCTCAGACCCAAACTCAGACTATTAGTGCTCCAGTTCCAGCGACTAGCCCAGCCCGATCTCAGGGCGCCTTTTTTAGCAATGCTGGCGGGTAGCACCATAATAGATTCTATGCTTTACCGTCCCACTAGGAATAGGAGGACTCTCCCGATTTTGTTACTGGTATGCTTCATATATTTTAGTTTGATGTGTATGCTTTGTTGGATCCTGGATCCAGTTTCTCATATATTACACCTTTGATTGCTGTGAATTTTGAAATGAGTCCTAATATTATTCCTGAGCCAATCCTAGTTTCTACCCCAGTGGGTGATTCGATTGTTGCCCAGAAAGTGTATAAAAAGTGTCCTATTACCGTTCTTCATAGGGTCTTATTGGCTGATCTGATTGAGTTAGACATGGTAGATTTTGATGTGATTCTGGGTATGGACTGGCTGTATTTTTCTTATGCCTCTGTTGATTGTCGGACCCGAGTGGTCAAGTTTCAGTTTCCGGGTGCATCCGTGTTTGAGTGGTCTGGGAATTATGTGTCACCCAAGTATCAGTTTATCTATTACCTCAAAGCTAGAAATCTTATTTCCAAGGGGTGTATTTATCATTTGGTTAGAGTCAAAGACACTCCAACTCTCCAGTCTATTAACGTCGTCAGTGAGTTTTCTGATGTCTTTTCGAATGATCTCCCAGGGATACCTCCTAATAGAGAGATAGAGTTTGGGATTGATCTTCTTCCCGATACTCATCCCATTTCTATTTCTTCTTATCGTATAACCTCTGCATAACATAAGGAGTTGAAAGAGCAATACAAAGATCTACTAAATAAGGGTTCCATAAGGCCCAGTTTTTCTCCTTGGGGTGCTCCTGTGTTATTTGTTAGAAAGAAAGATGGCACTTTGTGTATGTGCATTGATTATCGCCAACTGAATAAAGTCACCGTAAAATATAAGTGCCCCCTTCTGAGAATAGATGATTTGTTTGACCAATTGCAAGGTGCAAGTTATTTCTCAAAGATAGACCTTCGTTTTGGCTATCATGAACTCTAAGTTAGGGAGTGTGACATCTTAAAAACCGCTTTTCGAACTCGTTATGTCCATTTTGAGTTTCTTATTATGTCTTTCGGGTTAACTAATGCCCCAAAAACTTTCATGGACCTCATGAATCGAGTGTTCAGACCATATCTAGATATGTTTGTCATAGTGTTCATCAATGATATATTGGTGTAATCCCGTAGTGAGGATGAATATTTTGATCATCTCTGAACTGTCTTGTAAACCCTTAGAGATCACAAGTTATTTGCCAAGTTCAGTAAGTGTGAGTTTTGGCTAAGGTCAGTTGCTTTGTCATATCATTTCTTCCGAGGGTATAGAGTTGATCCCCAAAAGACCGAAGCTATTAGAAATTGGCCTAGACCTATTTCTCTGACTAATATCCAAAGTTTCTTGGGTCTAGGTGGCTATTACCGCCGTTTTGTTGAGGGTTTCTCCTCTATAGCGTCTTCTATGACTCGATTGACCCAAAAGAAAGTGAAGTTCTTGTGGTCTGAATCTTGTGAGAAGAGTTTTAAGGAGTTGAAGACTCGACTCACTTTAGCCCCTATTTTGGCTTTGCCTGATAGTGTTGATGGTTTTGTGGTGTACTGTGATGCTTCGAGAGGTGGGTTGGATTGCGTATTGATGCAGAAGGGTAAAGTGATAGCTTATGCTTCTAGATAGTTGAAACCCCATGAGAAAAATTACCCCACCCATGACCTTGAGTTGGCTACTGTTGTGTTTGATTTGAAAATCTAGAGACACTATTTGTATGGTGTCCATGTTGATGTTTTCACTGATCATAAGAGTCTGCAGTATGTGTTTACCAAGAGAGAATTGAATCTTAGGTAGAGACGATGGTTAGAATTGGTAAAGGACTATGATATGAGTCTGCTATACCATCCGAGAAAAGCTAATGTTGTGGTGGATGACCTAAGTAGAGTGTCCATGGGTAGTATTTTAAATGTGGTAGAAGGTAAGAAAGAGTTGGCTTGTGATGTACATCGTTTGGCTAGATTGTGGGTTGGGTTGTTTGACTCTGCTAAAGGTAGTATAGGGGTTTAGAGTAGTTTCGAATCCTCCTTGGTTTCGGAAGTGAAAGAAAAACAATACTTAGATGCTAGTTTGGTCAGACTGAAGGAGTCAGTCAAGGACCAAAAAGTACAGGTTTTCTCCCAAGGGGGAGATGGTGTGTTGAGATTGCAGGGTAGATTGTGTGTCCCGAATGTTGATGATCTGAGATAGAGGATTATGGCTGAAGTGAACGGGGTGCGATATTCTATTCATCCTGGTGCCACCAAGATGTACCGAGACTTGCGGGAAATCTATTGGTGTAGCAGAATGAAAAAAGATATAGCAACATTTGTAGCTAAGTGTGCAACATTCCAACAGGTTAAGGTTGAACACCAAAGACCTAGTGTTATGATGCAAAAGTTTAGTATTCCCATATGGAAGTGGGAAGAGATAAATATGGACTTCGTGATTGGTTTACCTCCTTCCCGACACCTTCATGATTCCATTTGGGTTGTGGTTGATAGGTTGACTAAGTCTGCTTATTTCTCGCCTGTTCATACTTCATATGCTACTAAGGATTACTCTAGATTGTATATCCGAGAGCTAGTCAGACTGCATGGAATTCCCCTGTCTACCATTTTGGATAGGGGTACTCAGTTCACTTTGCAGTTTTGGAAAGCTTTTCAGAAGGGTCTTGGTACCCAAGTGCTTTTGAGTTCTTCTTTTCATCCGCAGACCGATGGTCGGGCTGAGCGGACCATCTAGACCTTAGAGGATATGTTGAGAGCTTGTGCACTTGACTTTAAGGGAAGTTGAGATGATCACTTACCATTGATAGAGTTTGCTTACAATAACAGTTTCCACTCTAGTATTGGCACTGCTCCGTTTGAAGCCTTATATGGAAGGAAGTGCAGATCACCCATTGGTTGGTTCGAGGTGGGTGAAGCGGCTGTGAGTTGTCCTGATTCGGTATTTGATGTTATGGAAAAATTTAAGTTGATTAGGGAAAGGTTGAAAACTGCGCAGACTCGTTAGAAGTCATATGTGGATGTTAGCAGGAGAGACCTTGAGTTTGAAGTTGGTGACCTAGTGTATCTGAAAATTTCACCCATGAGGGGGTGAAGAGATTCAGAAAGAAGGGAAACTTAGTCCCCGTTATGTTGGTCCTTACAAAATTCTTAGTCGTGTTGGTAAGGTAGCTTATGAGGTTGAGTTGCCTTTCGAGTTGTCCTCTATTCATCCAATATTCCATGTCTCGATGCTTAGAAAGCATATAAGCGATGCTGTGGCAGTGGATTCCTCTGTTAGTACTGACATTCAATAAAATCTTTCTTTTGATGAGATTCCTGTTGAGATTCTTGATTTCAGTGTCCGAAGACTAAGGAACAAAGAAGTTTCCTTGGTCAAGGTGTTGTGGCGAAACCAATCTGTTGAGGGTGCAACTTGGGAAGCTGAGGCGGATATGCGATCCAAGTACCCGCACCTATTTTCCACGAACTCCGATCAAGACAAAGGTACCATTCTTTAATAAATCATGCACTTTAGATAAAAGTTGCAGCAGTTCAGCTGTCATTTATTATGGGTTCAGCTGTAGTTTTTTGAATTTATGCATTCTTTGTTGCATTCAGGGTGAAAAACAATGTGATGATGAGTCTAACGAATGGTTTCAGATGTATGCTCTATTCCCTATCTAATCTTGGCATGTCTAGCATCATTCGAGGATGAATGTTTCCAAGGGGTGATGATGTAATAGCCCGGGAAATTTTTTGTTCAAATTTTGTGCGTAAGTGTTGGGTTCTATCTTCTAGAATGAATTATAAATTTTCCGTGTGGAATGTCTTAGATTATGACCCACCATTGTGTAGAGTATTGAATAATCTTTCCAATGATATGTGCATCATCCAAAACAGACACTTGAGCGATGACTTATGAACATTCTGATCGAACCGTGAATAGTAGTGAACAGTAAAACGTGCAGGAAAAAGTACTGAGGCCTGGCGTATTTTTTCTCCAACTTTAAACAATCATAACTCCTTGTACATAATAATCTGGGTGACCTGCTATATATCAACAAAAAGCTCTGCAAGTTCTCTTTCCAATGAAATTGGTTTCATCCAATTTGTTTATCGGAGCAAAATGTTATGGTCGATCTACTTCAGCCTATCAAAAGTGAATTTTTGGGGCAACTTCAAATGATCATAACTCCTCGTACACAATGATCTGGGTAAGATACTATATATCAACGGAAATATATGAGAGTTCTCTTTCTAATGAAATTTATTTCATCCCATTTGAATATTGTAGTAAAACGTTATGGTTGATCTACTCCAGACTATCAAAACAGTCCACCAAAGGACAGATTTAAGATTTTTTTTATTTTTAGGGGTGTTTTGGTCATTCTCCCTCACCCAAATCCGTCAAAATACTATATTCAAGCCTAATAGAAGCAGTGTATGTTATATTTAATCAAAATCCCTCAAAAAGAAAACCCTAAGCTCCTACATCCAACTTCAAGTACATCCTAAGTTCACCATGAATTCTGCAAATTTATTCAAGATTCCAAGTTCCTAGTTCAAGAACTCCAAGAACCATCATTCAAAGGCACGATTAACATCTCAAAAATGAGTAACAATCTAAAGTTCATCATTTAAGGTATGTGGGGTTTTTCAACAAGAGCACTCTTTTGTTCTTGTGCCCAAAAGTAATTTTCTTTACAAATACACGATTTTTATTTGATTTTTACGAATTTGAAGCATGAACCCATATCTTATGATGATTATTATGAAATCTTGATGTTTATGATTATGAAAGATGATTTTATATGTGTGGAGATATAAAGCATGAATCTTGAACGATATTTATCATAATTTTAATATTTGGGTCGTGAATCCCAATTGGAAATTGTGTTTTTTTTAGGAAGTGTGTTATAAGCACGTTGATGTTGAATATTTGAGATATTTAGAATTATTTGACCTTTGGTCTTAATAGTTTTGTTTGGAACTCGTGTGAAAGAAATCCACAACGTGGTTGATTTTGATAGATGGGAAGCATGATGGCTCCTGATGTATATTTATATATTACTGAAATTGTTTTGATGTGGATTATCTTTGAAATGATCTGAGCTAAGTTTGGGAGAAATATTTAGCACCAAGTGGGACGTATAAAGCGGACTTACTTCCCTAGAACTACGTGCCCCTATAAGAGTGAGCTTGAGGCTTATTTATATAGTGATCACTAGTTTGTGTGGATTTTATATCGATAGTCCTACTCCGATGGAAAGGATAGGATGGCTCTCCCCAACGTGGGTTGTACGTTAGACTCCATGTAGCTCACATGGTTTATGTTGGTTATAGGATCACCCATTGTGTGTGTGTTTTCTTGTGTCTATGGTGAATGGTGAAGTGATTTGAAAGTGGAATTGTGAAAGTTATTCTTTCAAAAGATTTAAATCATATTTACATTATGAGAATTGATATTCTTGATGAACTGAAAGTGATTGACAAATTATATGATGACTCACATGTGTTATTGTACTTATTTCATCCTCTCATGATTATGATGATTTTCTTCGGGCTATGTGAGTCTTTCATACATCCTGCATATTTTTTATAAATAATTATGATGATGATGTTTATACAACTACATACACCCCTAAATACTCGGTTCCTTTCCATGGTACCAACCCACATCTTCAGATGTGGGCTGCATTTTCTCAGAATGTAGGTTCAGGTGCTCAGTTCCAGGTTCGACAGTGATTTTTTGGGCACGCTATTCTACATCCTCTTTTGTGGTAATTCCTCATGTTCCGGGGACGTGATGTCTGATATTGGTTTCATGGAATTGTTTACATTTGATGACTGAGTATGAATCAGTTGGGGCATGTCTCAATGGCTCGCTGGTTTTATTGATTTTCTTAGAGGCTTGTCATACTAGTATAGATGTTGGGAGTTGAGTAATAAGTCATATTTTGTTATCTTTCTAAAATTCTTTTATTCTTGGATGATGACTACTCTGTTGATATTTGAGGGTTATTTATGGAAACCCCATTGATTTGTGTTGAACTAAATGAAAATGGCTCAAAGGGTTAGCTTAGGGCTACTGATAGCCTCAAGCACCGTGTGTCACTCCAGGACCCATTTTCTGGGACATTACAAATTCCATACAAAGGTGCACAGTGGTAACACTTAGATGCAAATCACATATTTAAACCTTCAGACCATTGGAGAGATGCTCAAAAATCAACAAAAACATGTTAACTGCCTAAGGTACTGGTATTTCTCCTAGTCAACTACAACATTTTACAATAAATCACAATACGCCAAAATATGCTGGCTCTACTAGGAATAAGACTCCGGGGAAATGAGGCACGACAACAAAAACCCCAAGAGGATATCAACACCCATAAGTAGTCCCACCCTTAACTTAAAATCATGCAAAGTCCCAAATGCATCAAACCAAAACAAGATAGTTAGAAACATACATGTGGCACTATGGGTGCAAAGATCTGATGTAAATCACATAATATGAATACAAACAACAAAATAACTTGGGTTACCTCCCAAGCAGCGCCTAATTTATTGTCGCGGCACAACATCATTCAGTCATCCTTTGTCCCTCCACTTACACGATTTGAATTGTAGGCCCATCTTTTGATCTTTACTACTTTTAGGTCCATTAGGCAAAGGTGAGGGCATGATAAGGAATGTTCTATCACGCCACTTTGAAGACTTGAACCGCTTGCCCAATTTTGTATCAAACTCTCATATGGGCTCATTGGGAAGCAGTGAGGATCTTAAAAAGCCACTAAATAGACATCGATCTTTAGGGTTCTTCGCTTTTATGATTGGGGTTGTGGTATACCTCTTTGGAAAGATAAACTCCGAAATGTAAGAATTTTCCTCCTCATTTTCAAAATTCATCATTTGCTTTGGTGATTCGACTTTCACCACATCCACCATGCATAATAATGAAAAGTGGTTCGAATGAGGAATAACTCTTATTTTCGGAGTAGCATCCCTATTAGTATCTTTACCCCAAAATAGGCTTGAGTCTTCACAAGGATTGTGCTTGATTTCTTCTTTTGCCTCTAGCACCATTTCCCCTGTCTTGGCATCATCCCTCATGGTTGGTTCGGTTGCTTGAGAAATCTCTAAGGGTTGATCAACGTCAAGATCATCCTCAGTATAGGATTATTTCTCCTTATATTCACACTCTTCAATTAATCTAAATGATTCCAAAGATAAGATATCATCTAAACATAATGTAGAAGAGTGCTTTGGATGATTGACCTAGATATCTATCTCCCCTATCCTTTCTATTTATTTGTTAAATACCCTAATGTATTGATGTATATCACATAAGATATCATTGGTTGTGTCCATACAATCCAACATTAGTTGAAGCATAACTTCAATGCCACTCTTTTCAGTGCTTCGTTCTTTCTTTTTACGACCAAAAGACCTATCAAAACTATAAGAAGAACTACAATTTGGGTTAGCACAATGGGTGGAGGGGGAATTTGGGTAATCAATCCAATGTCCATCTTGACCACCACATATAGAACAATCATACTCCCGATAGGGTGGAGATGGTGAACATATCTCTCTCTGAGGAGAATATCTACAATTTTTCCAAAAGTGAGGTTCATCACAATATGGACATGGATGATCAAGATAAGATTTCCAACCACCAAGATCATGTTCATTCCACGATGCCATAGTATTAAGTAAACTAAAATAAAAATCTATCAAACACAACAAATAAAAGTAAACTAAAAACAAATATTTATAAGTTTGAATTCAAGCAAGTAGGCTAGAATTCCAAACTAACTCAATACACCAAATTGTTCCCCGACAACGGCACCATTTTTTAATAACTCTTAACTTACATGTCAATTTATTGCAAGGTGATCGTCGTCAATATATTTAGCCAACTTTTAGAGTCGGGATCCAATCGATAAGAAATAATATGAGTGGCAATTGTACTAATTTGAAACTATAGCAACAAGTTGAATTCAAGCAGATGGTACAAAAAGATAAAATGGGGGTTTTAGAGATTATCCAATGAATGTTGGTCACTTTAGCTTCGGTGTTTGTAATAAAGAGTTTATAGAAAAACCAAAATTATATTTAATAGGGGTTTTGGTACATGACAGATGCTAATGGTGGTTCAATATTCCCATAGTAGGTAGGATAACAAGTTATATTTACTTAAGTTATGCCAAAATGTCTCTCGACCTACTAAAGTATTTAATTACCTAATCCTCTCGAACTTAAGTACTTTATATTTATGATAGATTTTACCTCAGGTTTATCAACCTTGTTATAGCGTCAATTATTAAATGGAAGTTTTTAGTGCTTCGAAGTCCCTGTAATAATTCACTTCCCACTAAATTTGATTTCTTTATCAAGCAAATAAAAAGGTGTTATCTATTATTTGTAACCAATTGACAATAATTAAAACCTAAAAATTATCAAGGAGTCCTACCACCTTTTTAATCTTCAACACTCATCACCTTATCAAGACTTAATCCTTGATCCCATAATTCTGGTTAAAGGAATTTAGCCACTCATGATGTAATAATCGAAACAACTAGTTATATTCATGATTTGAAATATAAAACCACAAGATGAATAGATACTAGAGATTCTCTGATTAGATCATAATAGTAATCCCAAAATAATGATGATATTCTCTTCAAAGTAATTGCTTATTCAAGTCAAGAAACTAGAGAGAGAAAATATTAAAATACGTATGTCTAAAATATGTTCCAAAACTGTCCTAGAAAATCCTAAACAATGCTTTAAATAGTTCACCATAATTATGGAAAAAAAAATAATAAAGTTTAGAAATTCTTTGAAATAGGTGACGCCATTCGTGATAACCTATCAAGAGGCTGACGACTTATCACAAATGTCATCAGCTTCTCTTTTCTTTTGATACTCATTACTTTAGGGTGACGACAAATTGTGACATCCTATCAACTTCTTGACTACTTATCACGAATGTCGTCAAATCTCTACCTCAACTCTCATGTTCTGCCTTAGGGTGATGCCAATTTTGATGACCTATTAGCTCTTTGATGGATTATCACAAAATTTCATTACAACTCTCATCTCAGATGCATTCTATGTCTGAGGCTGAGGATGAAGCTAATAACTTATCATAGGGGCTGATGACTTATCAGAAATGTCATCAGCCACACTTCTCTTCAAATTACTTTAGATTTCAACTCCTTTGCTTCCATCCTTGTTGGTTCTCTTGCATCATAGCTTCTACTATAAATTCAAACATAAGACAATCAAAACAACAAAAGTCGCTTAAGACTTTGAAATTATTCTAATTTAAAAGTCTCAAATATGTTATCATTAGCTCATACATCAATGTGGTGGATTTTTATGTTATTTTGAGGATGGATTGGTTGCATTATTGTTACGCGTCCTTAGATTGTCGGACCCATAAGATTGTCTTTAGATTTCTTGGTGAACTGCTTATTGAGTGGGAGGGTGGTTCCCTAGCTCCTAGGGGAGGTTTATTTCTTATCTTAGAGCTCGGAGATTAATCTCTAAAGGTTGTCTCTATTATTTGGTCTGGCTTAAAGATTCTATGTTAGAAGGCCCTTCTTTTCATTTGGTTTTAGTGGTGAATGAGTTTCGTGAAATCTTTTCAGACGATCTTCCTGGTTTTCTTTCAATCAGGGAGACTGAGTTTATTATTGTTTTGATTCTATACACTCGTCCAATATCTATTCCTCCTTATAGAATGGCTCTGGCTGATATGAGTGAACTCAAGGATCAACTTAAGGATCTTTTAGATAAGCATTTTATTCTTTTTAGTCTGTCACAATGGGGTACACCAGTTTTATTCATGCTAAGAATGATGGTTCCCTTTTGATGTGCATTGACTATAGGTAGTTGAATAAGGTGACGGTTAAGAACAAGTATCCTCTTCCAAGGATAGTAAACTTGTTTGATCAGTTCTAAGGTGAAAAGTTCTTTTTTAAGATAGATCTTTGGTCAGGGTATCATCATCTTAAGATTAGGGAGGTGGATATCCGTAAGATGGCTTTCTGAACTCATTATGGGCACTTTTAGTTCTTGGTAATGTTATTTGGATTCACTTATGCTTCGACAGAATTTATGGATTTGATTAACAGAGTTTTCAGGAAGTTTCTAGATACCTCTGTCATTGTGTTCATTGATGGCATCCTAGTGTATTTTATGATTGCGGTGGATTATGCTAATCACCTCTGTGTGGTGTTGCATACCTTAAAAGGACAATAGTTATATGCCAAGTTCTCTAAGTGTGAGTTTTGGTTGAATGTTGTAAGTTTTCTTAGTTATATTATTTCTAGTGAGGGGGTTATGGTAGATCATCAAAAGATTGTTGTGGTTAAAAGATGGCCTAAACCCACAACTCCAGCCGACATTATGAGCATCTTGGGTTTGGTCGGGTATTATAGGATATTTGTGGAAGGTTTTTCTACTATAGTTGCCCGATTGACTAAGTTGACTCTGAAGAAGGCAAAGTTTTATGGGTTGGAATCTTGTGATGGTAGTTTCGAGAAGCTTAATAATAATCTAACTTTGGCTGCAGTTTTTACATTGCTTGAAGGTAATAAGAGGTTTGTGGTTTATTGTTCTTTGTCTCGTGTTGTACTTGGTTGTGTTTTGATTCAGCTTGAGAATGTTATACCCTATGCTTCCATGCAGTTAATGGTTCATGAGAGGAATTATCCTACTCATGATTTGGAGCTCTTAGCAGTTGTTTTTCCTTTAAAAATCTGGCGGCATTTCTTATATAGAGTGTATATGGACATCTTTTTAAATTATATGCGCTTACAGTATGTGGTCACTCAGAAGTAACTAAATCCCAGGAAAAGAAGATAGTTGGATTGTTTCAAGAATTATGATATGAGTCTTCACCACCACCAAGGTATAGCTAATGTGGTTGTTGATGATCTTATCAAGTTATCCATGGAGACTTTGTCTTATGTGGAAAAGGAGAAGCCAGAGTTGGTGAAGGATATTTACCACTTGGCTAATCTTGGAGTCCGTCTTCTAGACTCCGAGAATAGAGGTAGAACGGTACAGGAAGTGGTTTGATCATCTCTTGGTGGGTAAATCAAGGAGAAGCAAATGCTAGATCCTATCTTAGTGAAAATCAAGGGTGATGTATGTGGGAACAAGGTAATGGTAATTGAGTTCAATGGTAATGGTACATTGAGTTGCCAAGAGAGGTTATATGTTGCTGATGTGGATGGTTTGAGTGAAAGAGTATTAGCTGACGCGCATGAATTGCTCTATGTTATTTATCCCGTTCTACTAAAATGTATCATGACCTCTAGGAGGTGTATTGGTGGAATGGTATAAATAGGTATGCGGCTAACTTTGTAGCGAAGTACAGGTGTACCAATAAGTAAAAGTTTAGCAAATAATACCTAGTGGGTTGTATCAGGAAATGGAATTTCAAAATGGAAATGGGAGGTAATCAATATGGATTTTGTTACTGGTCTTCCTCAATCTTGGAAACATTTTGATTCTATTTGGGTTATCGTGGATAGTATGCTAAAGTCTGCTAACTTCTAGCCAACACGAACTAACTTTTTGGCTAATGATTATGCAAGATAGTATCTTTTTGAGATCCTAAAGCTGCTTGGGGTACCTATTTCGATTATTTCTGATCGTGGCACATAGTTTTCATCTCACTTTTTGCGGTCATTTCAAAAGGGTTTAGGGATTCTGGTGAGACTTAGTACTATTTTTTATTCAAAGATAGATGGGAAGCAGACAGGACTATTCTGATAGTAGAGTATATGATTCAGGCATGTGTTATCGACAATGGTGGTAATTAGGATGAGCACCTACCTTTTGGTATAGTTTTATTATAATAATAGTTACCATTATAGTATTTGAATGGCCTATTTTGAGGTATTGTATGATAGGAGGTGTAGGTCTCCAATTAGGTGGTTTGAGGTAGATGAGGAGGATATGTTTGGTGCAGATTTGGATTATCAAACTATGGAAAAGGTTAAGGTGATTTGATATAGTCTTAAGGTTGCAAAAACTTTCCAAAAGTCCTATGCAGATGTTAGGCGTATAGACTTTGAGTTTGAGGTTGGGGATAAGCTGTTCCTAAGGGTATCTCCCATGAATGGAGTCATGTGGTTTGGTAAAAAGTGGAAGTTTAGTCCCCAGTATATTGGTCCTTATGGTTTTTTTGGAGGTTTGGTAATATGGCATATGAATAGGAGTTAACTTCTAGCTTGAGATCCATTCATCTGGTATTTCATGCTCATTGTTGAGGAAGTTTCTTGGTGATCCTTCTTTAGTGGTTCATTTGAAAAGTTTTGGCTGTCTATTATTCCTTGTCTTATAAGAGATCTAGGTTGAGATATTGGATCGACAAGTTCTTCGATTATAGGCAAAGGATGTGGCCTTAGTTAAGGTTCTATGGAGGAACCAGGAGTAGAAGAGGCTACATGTGAAGTGGAAGCAGGCATGAAGTCCAAATATCCGTATTTTTTCTCGACTTCGGATATTCGTACAGAAAGTATGTGTTCTTTATTTATAGTTGATAATGCAAATGACACTACTTGATTTCTCTGCATCTTTGTTACATGTAAGAGTAGATGCATCTAAGGGGTGTAATTAGTGCTTGTACTACCTTGTACTTTATTCGGGAACTAATGATCCTAGTGAGGGAGACTGAATGTACCACCCCATATTTTCGGGCTAGAATTCAAATCGTTATTCCTATGCTTACAGAGTTGAAGCCAATTATTCTATGTGGATATGTATGGGATTATCAAATATATGATGTAAGAATATCTTGGTATATTTATCGAGGTCATAATACCCTCCCCACTCAAAGACGAGTTGAGCACTTTTTTGCGAATAAAGTTTTGACGAATGCACCAGATAAGGTCCACCTTATATGAGTGTATCTCCAAGAATATATTGATTCAAGTATCCTACTGTGTATCAAATGAAAGGCCTTTAAGTTGTCTTTCCAATGCATCTAGTTTCACCTTAATCCGATATCAAAGTTTGAAGTTATGCCCATTTTACCTCAGCATGTCCTTCTATCATCAAGGTGATGACTAGGATGATAGGTTATCATAAATTGATGACCCATCAGCCAAGTTGTCAACCTTAGGTAGAAACACTAAAAGAAGTGACGACTAGGCTGATAGGTTATCAACAAGTTGACGACCTATCAGCAAAGTCGTCAGCCTTAAGCAGAACATTAAAGGGAGTTGATGACTAGGCTGAAAGGTTATCAACCTATTTGATAAGCCATCAGCCAAGTCATCTACAGAGGAAAACTTTTAAAAAAATTTATTCAACTTCGGAGGGGCATTTTGGTATTTTACTCACATCAAAATCCTCCCGCATTGATTAAATCATACCATAAGAATTATTATTCACCCCTAATCAGTTTTAAACATCTCATAATCCTCTCCACTCTAAAGAACAAGAAAAAAAGATGGGGTTTTTTCTAAGGCTCCAAGGCTCATGCTTTCAAGGCTAGATTTTAGGCCAATTCAAATTCTTTTTCATCAAATAGGTACGTGGGGCTATCCTAAATGTTATGGGCATAGGTTTTATGAGTTTAATAAGCTTAAAGTTATATATATGAATGCATATGGAATGAGTTTTGGAAAATTATTTTAAGAGCATGCATTATGAACCCAATTTGATGAATGCACATATTTTTCATGGGGTTTTCCATAAGATTAATTTATAATCTCGCACTTATGTTATTTGAACTCAAAAAGTTATTTAAGAATGTGACTGTGAAATCCCTTTCCCCATGATTAAATTTATGATCTTTGCATGTTATTGAACTGTGAATTATTTTGAGAGCATGAATTAAAAGCCCATTTTTTATCATGAGATTTACATATAATTAATTGTGGGGTTGTTTCTATGAATGAAGATGATTCTTGAGTTTAAATACCTCTTCACTTGTTATGGATGATTTTTTCATGTGCTATTCAAAGAGGCAATTTCTATTCTAAATGCCATGGTTTACTAATGAAGAAACTGCATGTGATTAATGATTGAATTTTCCACCACACATTTTTGTGTTGAAAAGTGACTGTGTTTTCATGATTTTTAACATCTTTTTGAAATTAGAACTCTTATTGATTTGATGAATTCTTGGGTGGTCATATGCATATTTTTGAATGAGAAGAGCGGATATGATGTGTTATGATATGAATGACTTGCAAGGTTTGGTATAATGATACATGAAGATGATATTCCCTTAACAAAATAAGCATGGAATGTGTCATAAGCATGAAACATGGTTTTAAAGAACTAAAAATGGGCTTGTAGAGAGTTAGATGGTTAACAAAAAAGAGCACTTGTTGAAAAACTAAATGCTAAAAATTATGATTTACTGACACGGGATTATAGTACCCTGCTTTGTGATTTTGTGTACCCTAATTCATGTCATACCAATTTGGTACTATGATTAGAAGCCCTGCTTTGTGATCTTGAGCACTACCATGACATGCCGATTTGATTGGGGATTATGGTGCCCTACTAAGTGATCTCGCATGTCCGCCTTACTGTTACTCTAATCCTTGAGGCAAACTTAGATTGGGGGCTTGGTCATAGAGTCAAGGGTGGATTCCATATAACTTGTGAAATTATAGATTGTAGGGTTTACCATTTAGTTCAGAAGAGAAATAAAGAGTTGAGTCATGATTACAAGAAAATATGTTGAAGCTCATCAAATTATCCCCATGTATTTTAAAAATATTTATGATGACATGTTTTTATGAAATGATCTCACTTATGTTGTATAAAAATATATTTTGTTTTTGGATTGTTCTATGTACTAGTACATTTTTTATTGACCCCCTATATTCCAGGATCTGAGGCTCAGTCTCGGGGTCCCGCAAAGTAGTAGATCATTGTCATTTATTAAAAGTTGGTGAGCCTCCCTTATTTTTGATGGCATCTTATTTTTATATGATGATTTCAATTGGTTTAAGTTCATGGTCTGATGGGGTGCCTTGTCCTGATTTCAGATAGATGTTGTTTTCAGTTTGGTAGAGATTTCACAGACTTGTATTAGATGGTTCTGAATCTTTATGAATCCATTTCCGTATTATTAGTTGTAATAAGAAGATGACCATTTCTCTGTTTTGTTTTCCACATTTATATATTAATATGAATTATGCTTGTGATTGCCAGTTAGAAAGGGTTCTTGAGCCTCTATGGTTTGAGATCACCGTCGTGGCCAAGGCCCAAGCTCGGGTCATGAGAAGTTTGGTATCAGACCATAGTTCATCATCCTAGTATATCTGTGAAGTATCGTTGGGTAGGGTCATTTTTATGGGTGTGTAGCGCGCCATACTTATAAGGAGGAAGCTACTAGGCATTTAGGAATGTTTCACTTTTCTTCTACTCTATATCATTCCATTGTGTTGTTCATTTTGAAGTAATCCAAATTCCTTCTGTACTCTTATTTTATTAACTGTCTCATTGTTGAGCCGATTCAAGTGCAGAAGCTTAGAGCCTCTATGATGTGGTCTTTTTTAATTAAGTTATAAAAGATTATAAAATGGCACAAGGCCTTGTGAGGAATCCATTAGCGCTTCAAGGTTTATTGATTTGAGTGTATACCTTTATCCTGATGAAGTCGTGTTTTTCAGTCTGAGGAATGAAGTGTATTCAGTTCCTTTAAAAATACTTGTTGCATATGTCATGCTTAAGGGTATAGGTATGTAGCAACATATTGGAACACTATTTCCACCCAAGTAGTAATATATGTTAATGTGTCATGACCTATTGGTAGTAAAATGGCCCAAAAGTTAAGTGGTATAGAGTATCAATTTTAGGAGTCAGGGTGAGGAGGATTTTTGCATTAATAAGCTAGTTTTAGGTATATAACCTTTGATTGAGGGATAGATTGCTATTGTATAGTGATATACTAATGTTGTAGCATGGTTTATAAATCGTATGGTAGTCTGTGGAGGAAGTGATTGGCTATGATTATTATTAATTCATAATAGGGAAGGATCTTAGAATTGATAGTTATGGTGATTGTAGAAATCATTTATAGGTGGTAAATCGAAAAGGGTAGATTTACCAAAAAGTTATAAGTATAGACTAAATTGTTAAAAACTTAGTGATGTTTAAGGAATGTTGAAATTAGTTTAAATGTGTGCATGGGTAAGTAGACTTAATGTGAGAAAATTGAACCTGTTGATAAGGTCGTAATGGGTCATATTATAAGATTAAGATTAACTATCCCTATTATGTGACTTTACACTCTTGATTGTCTCTTTTTCTCTAATAGTTGTAAACTAGTACTACATGTGAGAAGGTATTTAGAGGATTTTGAGGTGTTGTAGTGATGTCATGAAGGGGATGTGATTATAGGTAGAAGTTAAGTGAAATGAGGAATTTGGGTTGTTTTCCCATTTTGATGGACTATTATAGTATATGGTATGTTTCATCGATGTTACATGATTGGCGTTAGACAATAGACTTAAAACATTAGATGTGGAGTCTAGTGGTAAGAATAGTAGCTCAAGATTGATAATTCATGTTTTGTGGGAATGAATTAGTTGGCTTGGTGTAGTGTTTGAAATAGCCTAGGTTGGCAACTTACGGTATAAGGAGTGGATAATTGTGATATATATATAGTCATTGTTAAAAAAATGATGCATCGTGGTTGAGTTAGTAAATGGATAAGGGCATAAGTATATAAGAATAAGTTGCACCCCCAGGTAGTATGATATTAGGTACCATATTTCCCTAGCTCACATTCTTGAATTTTATAGTATGGATAAGTTGTTGTAATGTGTACGTTAGCGTTGAATCAAGGAAACATAGTAGGCAATATGCGCCTTTGGTATAGCTTTACAAATTTTCTGAAGTTGAAAGTTATGTGATTAAAGATCTATGGTTAGTGGGTTGAGTAGTGGAGAATGGATCATTATGTGATAAGAAATGTGGATGTGTATTCTCGTGAGAGTGTGAGTTGTAGTGTGGTGGCTACAGAGGCTAGCAAAAGTTAAGGGTAGCATTCTTGGGAAGCAATGCCTTCGTAGTATAGTTTATGAGGGAGAGTTAAGCTTTTATGTGTATAGTGATACCCCATGGTGATGAGAGTTGTGCTTGTAGATTTAATGAGATGTTATGTCCTCAAGCCTATAATTGTGACTTTGATCTAATGGGGAGATGATGAATTAAGGTAGTTCTTGAATTTTCTTGTGGTGTCAAGTTTCAAGTAAGTATTATGATAAATCAATTCCTATTCAAGCAAGCTACTTCTACTTTAATTTTAATGGACATCTACCAATGTTTTATGTATTCAATTCCTACCTATGTCTAAGGTTTGAGCTATCTATGTAACATGGCATGCTCCCACCTCCAAACTAGAAACAATAATGTTCCTCAGTGATCCCATATTCCAAGTATCAAAGCTCTATGTTATGTTGCTCATGATCCATAAAAATGCATGTCTCAGGTAATTCTTAGTTCTAAGAAACTATGTTTCACATATGTTACCGATCTATTTTATGTCGGGTCTAGCCCAATGTGATAAGGTGCATGCAAAATCATGACTATCTAATCTCTAAAAATAAAAAGCAATAGCTCCAAGGAGCAATCCCTGTCTCAATTGTTTACTTCATGAATTCCACCTTTAAATTATACAACTCATGATGTATGCGCTCATGCTTCTCACTGTACCCTGTCCTAAGAACTCATGTTGTGTTGTGTTTATGACCGAAAGACTATCTATTTATGATCTAGACATCTGATGTATGAAGTACTTCATGTCTATTGTATCATATCTTCACCTTATGTCCCACCTTGAGTAGTGCAATAAGTATAAGTCATAGTTAAATAGTGTTACTCTTATTCATGATGCCTATTCTCGGATCACTAAATAACCCTCCGTTTGTGGGTATGATGGTGGTTGTGGAAGCATGGTAATGTTTTAGGTAGGGGAGTAGATGTTATTTAAAGTGAAAATTTTGATGTGTTTTTTTAAGTTAAGGTTATAGAAGAAGGAGATGAACTTTTGTTATGTGAAATAGTTAGGAAGGAAATAGGTGGCAAAAATCTTTGTGAGAGTGATTGAAATTGCTGGTCTTAGTGGACAGATCCATAAAGTGGGTGTAGTAATGATAGGATTAGATGTTATGATAGATGAAAATGCAAACCAATGCACTTTGTGGTTAGTACTCCTCGATTTAAGGCATGATGTTGTTCGATTATAGTGATAAGATAGAGAAGTATTCTTCAAGGGATGCAGAATATAGGGTCCCATATCTTAAGCTAGAATCTTTTTACTCTGGGTTGGGCTTCTACATGGATGTACGATTTAGTTAGACTTAAGATCTTATAGTTATGTATTTTGTGGGAGGGGGGAGGGGGGGAGTTAGGAGATTGAGATGTTGAAATGTGGTATTCATAGTTAAAATCATAGTGGATAAGAATCGGAAAAGAATTTAAATGCTAATAGATGTATAATTTGAGGTATAGAATGTTTCTAATCTATTCATATGTCACATGGGAATCTAATCACAAGTCTTATACCAATCTCAATCAAGCCGAGGATTCTTAGGAATATTCATGCCTTACAATGTTTTGATCATGGGTGAACATATGCCAAGATCATGTCAATGTCAAGTTTCATTATCTCATGATTTTGTGCTTACACAATATACTTGGTGATACCACGAAGCTCTTCTTAAATGTATACGTAAGTTTCATTGAGGAAAATAAAATTCCTAATATGAAATTACATCCATTATTCCATACTTCTAAAGCATCAAAAAAATCCTACACATCATTCGAGGATGAATGATTTCAAGGAGGAGATAATGTAACACCCCACATTTTTGTGGTAGAATTCAATTAATTGTTCCTATGCGTACAGAATTGAACCAAAATTTTCTATGTAGATATATGTCGTATTATCAAATATATGATATGAGATATCCTTGTATATTGATCGAGGTCATAATACCCTCGTAACTCAAAGACGAGTTGAGGACTTTTTTGTGTATAGAGTTTTGATGAGTACTCCAGCTATGGTCCACTATAGATTAGTGTATCCCCTAGAATATATTGATTTAGGTATCCTAATGTGTATCAAATGAAAGGTCTTTGAGTTGTGTTTCCAATGCATCTGGTTTCACCTTAATCAGCTATCAGAGTGGGATGTTATGCCCATATTACCTCAGCATATCCTTTTGGAGTCAAGCTGACGACTACGCTGATAGGTTATCAACAAGTTGACCCATTTGCCAAGTCATCAACCTTAGGCTGAAACACTGAAGGAAATGACGATTGGGTGGACAGGTTGTCAACAAGTTGATGACCCATCAGCCAAGTCGTCAACCTTAATGAGAACATAAAAAGGATTTGACGACTAGGCTGATAGGTTATCAACAAATTTGGTAAGCCATCAGCCAAGTCATCAACAAATGAAAATTTCAGAAAATTTTATTCAGCTTCGGAGGGGTATTTTGGTCTTCGCCTCAACCCAAAATACTCCCCCATTAATTAAATCATACCATAAGCATTATTATTCATCTCTAATCAGTTTTAAACATCTTATAATTCTCTGCACCCTCGAGAACAAGAAAAAAATTAGGGTTTCTTCCAAGGCTCCAAGGCTTATTCTTTCAAGGCTAGATTTCAAGTTAATTCAAAATCTTTTTCATTCACAAGGTACATGGTGCTATCCTAAATGTTATGGGCATAGGTTTTATTAATTTAACAAGATTTAAAGTTATGTATATGGAATGGGTTTTGTAAAATTATTTTAAGAGCATGCATCATGAACCCAATTTGATGGATGTATGCATTTTTCATGGGGGTTTTCCATTATCTTGATTTATAAACTCGTGAATGTATGATTTGAACTTGAAAAGTGATTTACTAATGTGACTTGTGAAATTTCCTTCCCTATGATGAAATTTATCGTCTTTGCATGGTATTGAACTGTGAATAGTTTTTGAGAGCATGAATAAAAAGTCCATTTTTAATCATGAGATTTACGTATAATCAATGTTGGGGTTGTTCAATGAATTAAGATGATTCTTGAGTTTAAATTCCTCTTTACTTGATATGGATGGTTGTTTCACATATTTTTCAATGAGGTGATTTCTATTCTAAATGTCATGGTTTTCTAATGAAAAACTGTATGTGATTAATGATTGACTTGTCCAATATAAATTTAAGTTTTGATAAGAGGGTGTGTTTGCCCATGTTTTTAATATAATAACTCTCATGTGATTTGATAAAATCTTTGGCTGGTCATATTTATATTTTTGAATATGAATGGCGGATAAGATGTGGTATGATTTGAATGACTTCCAAGGTTAGGTATAATGATACCCAGAGATGATATGCCCTTAATAGAATAAGAATTGAATGTTTCATAAGCATGAAGCATGGTTTTAAAGAACAAAAGAGGGATGAAAGAGATCTAGATGGTTACCCAAAGAGAGCACGAGTTGAAGGAGTAAATGCTGGAAACCATGATTTGCCGACACAAGATTATGGTACCTTCTTTGTGATCTTGTGTACCTTAATTCATGTCGTACCAATTTGAGACTATGGTTAGGATCCTTTCTTTGTGATCTTGTGCATGACCATGGCATGTTTATTTGATTGGGGAATTATGGCACCCTGCTTTGTGATCTTGCCTCTCTCCCTTACTGATACTCTAATCCTTACGACAAACTTGGATTGGGGGCTTGGTCACCAAATCAAGGGTGGAGTCCATATAGCCCATGGAATTATAGATTATAGGGTATATCATCTAATTCAAAAATGAAATAAAGAGTTGAGTCATGATTATAAGAAAATGTTATGAAGCTCATCAAATTATGCCCATGTATTTTCAAATGTTTTACGATGACATGTATTTGTGAAATGCTCTCACTTATTTTGTATAAGAATATATTTTCTTTGGGATTGTTCTACCTACCAGTACATTTTTTATTGACCTCCGTATATTCCAGGATTTAAGGCTCAGTCTCGGGGTCCTGCTAAGTAGTAGATCATTGTCAGTATTCATAGTTAGTGAGCCTCCCTTAATTAAAAAGTCGTGTTATTCTTATGTGATGACATCGTCTGACTGGGTGCCTTGTCCCAATTTCAGACAGATGTTATTTTCAGTTTGGTAGAGATTTCGCAGACTTGTATTAAATGGTTTTGAATCTTTATGAACCCATTTCGATATTATTAGTTAAAATAAAAAGATGACTATGTTTCCAAGTTGTTTTCTACATTTATATAATATATGAATCATGCTTGTGATTGTAGTTAGAAAGGGTTCTCGGGCCTTTATGGTTTGAGATGCCCGTCGCGGCTAGGGCCTCTGCTTGGGTTGTGACACTGAAACACCTTGGGTTTTGGAACCTTGGAATATTTTTTGGAATTTGGAATTCTGGACAACATACAGTCGATGGGTACTAGTCATATAGTAGGATATGAATGGTATGCCCTAGACGTATGCTGACCAGTATTAGTTGGTGGGATTGGATTGGTTTTTGGAATGGGTATGACATGGGTTGGTATGAGTTGTATGGTTGGATACCGCCATTTTTGTTTGGTCTTTTTCTTTCACTTAATATTAGATTTGGTAGCCTAACTTGGATCTGAGTACGAGTAGCTCACCATGAGTCATACGCCAGGGTACGAGTCATATCATGGACTCATATAGTGGACATTGTTCAAACCTCTTGTGGCTCTATTCTCCTACGGATAAGGTGTAGAGATACTAGTCGTATGCTTTGGGTGTGACTTCGCTTAGATAAGTTGTACCTTAGACAATTTTGGGTCCAAGGGGGAGCCTAGGGTATGAGGGGTGCGTACCACTCATATGGAACAGTATGACCGGTACGATGAATCGTACCTATATGCAGGATTTTTATGCACTTTAATTAGCAGAAATATGGATATTTTCCCACTTAACCTATCGAGGCCTCATGACTTTTAACATACTTGGGAGGTTATTTTCCTATTATTCTATCCATTAACACTTAGAAAACACTTTTTAATCCTCTCTAGGGTTTTGGGTAAATGAAAGCTAGGGTTTCACTAAGGTAATCAATTTGGGCCTTGTGTTAGTGATCTATCTACATCATCTACTAAATTTAAGGCAAGATACTTCTCCCTCATTGTTAGTTCCAACTAAATGCATGATTTATACAATGTTATCAACGCTTGATTATTGTATGGTTTAAGTGTTTACAAATATGTGTTCGGGTTTTGGTCATAAATGCTTGGTTATGATTTCCCATGTCTTTAATTATGTTTTTATATGATTTAATGGTGGTTTGGACAATTGGTTGCATGGGAATGGTTAATTAGTATATGGTTTTGGTTTTAAAAATACTAACCCCCAACATATTTGATAAAATACCTTTGATAATGCTTTTACTATATTATAGAACTTTTAATGGTACTATTACATGGTATGATTTAGTAATGAAACCCTAAATGGTATAAATGGTGTAAATGGTTTGGAATGGTTAATTGGTGTGGTCTTAGTGGACATGGTTATGGTTAATTAAGTTCCTTTTGGGGTATAAGCAATTCCCTCATGCAACTAAATAATGGAACACTTGTGGGGTACACGGGACTCCTCAAAGTTAATTGGATAATATAACATATGGGGTACATGGGAATCCTCATTGGTTGGCTAAGGACAATGTTTCAAAACTAAAGTTGGTATGATGATACAACTACTCATAGCCTTGTCTAATAAGAATAGTTAGGTTAGATGGAAATGGTTTTAATTAGATAATAATGGTGGGGTGTGATAGCTAACCGTGAAGGTGGGATTTCAAAGAAAAGACACTGGAAACTCATGTTTGCCTACCTGAGGGGTTAGTCATGGCGACTATATATAATACTATGAGGTACATAGGAATCTTCTACGTACATTATACTGATATATCATGGAGGGTAAGGGTACTTGAGAATCCCCTATGCTTATGGTATCTGTGATTCGTGCGGCTACACATTGAGGCCCATTCAGGGGGTCACATGGGTGCTTAAGTATGGCTAAGCTTCATATACCCAGGTTAATATTTTAAAATACATGTTAAACCCGGCTCCCTTACCCAACACGGTTATATATATATGTATGTTTTGTATGCATATGGTTGGTTTACATTGTTTTATTTGTTGGCATTATTTTATCCTTTTCTTGAGACTTGGTAGAGTTCACTCGCTAACCTATACTCTGGAGGCTATATCCCTATGCGATGAAAGAATCGACCATCCTACTCCTCCTGCTTAGTGATCGTACTTGAATCAGCTATTAGACTGAAGTGGTGACTTCCATATTCCGAAAGGCTCCATTTCTTATTCATGGATTATTTTACATACTTTAGATTGTTTATGGATATTGATTTCGGCTATGGTTGTGGGCATATCCCAACCAAATATTTCTTTTTTTTTCTTTCATAAAGATTCTATGGGTTAGTATAGGCGGGATCGGTAATGGTGTCAACCTTAGTATTGGCATTGGGATTAGGGACAATAACTTTGAACAAATTTCTTATTGTTCCATACTTTAACATTATGTTATGGAACATTGTTTGGTTATTTCATTGGTTTTGGCTTATGGGTTTTGTTGGGTTATAGTTATCGGTTGGGTTTGGGATGGTTGGACACGGTTGGTTCTGTGTCAGTCAAACCTATCCTAGAGTTTGGATTTGGACAATTACATGCTATCTTGTTATATGTTTTGAAATCATCTGACTCAAGGTGTGTCTTTGGATGATTGGGTTGGCTATTGGGGTGGTCCCGGGTCCTGGATGGACTTGGGATGCCCATTACGAAAAGTCCCTCAGTCATGTCGTGTCAAGTAGGAAGATCTTTACTCCTATTATACCATCCATATCTACCATGCTTCACCTTTCCATACGTTTGGGCTCTAGGATAAGAAGATTAAGATGTAGTACCCCTAGGCTTTCGAGATGTACGCTCTTTAATTCCCATGGAGCAACCTCTACTATAGTTAGCATAACCATTGACGCCAATATGACCTTGATAAGAAGTACTACTAAATAAGGAATGCAAAACTTCCCAATCCTCACATATATTTTCACCATGATCCTCATATGATTTGTAAGAGAATGGGTTATACCTTACATTACCTCTAGGATCGAAGTGGAAAGTGTAATACTCTACACATGACCCATCTTCATCATATGAACCATCATAAAGCTCTTCATCTTCATATAATCACTATAAGAATTAGGGTCATCATTCATATCACATTATCCTTCAAAATAGTAGCCTTTATTTTCATCCATCTCTTGATCATGATACATTCATAGCCCTCATAATTTCCATATACTTGATAGTGTAACTATCATCACCACAATCATAGTTTCCTATACAGTGGTCAAAATTGTCTGGGGCTATGGAAGAAATGCTTCCTTATATCACCTTGTACCTATCAAATGATCAAACAAGATTAGTAGTAAAGATCATCAACAACACTCATAATAATCTCACCTTTATGATCCTCACAATTGGAGCGGCCAATGTTGATAGTTTTTTATACTTCGGTAGACAATAATGTGTCAATCTCTACTTTGCGATCGGAGTAGATTCTTGTTTTAATGACTCAAAGAAATAAAAATAATTTACGAACTTGAATCAAAAAGTTACAATGAAATAAAAGCTAAAAAAGCTTAAAATAATTGGGACTATGAAAGAATTCAGACTTAAGAGCTAATCAATCAACTTAGTAGATGAATTACTAGTTCATGATTGGTTTAAGAATCAAAAGAAGAGAATAGGAATAAAGAAAATAAAACCAAAGAATCAAACCTTAAGAAATGAAGTAATTAAAGTGTTGAATGCACTTTGGATACTTGAATTTTGTGTTTTGGTATTTGATATGTGTTGGAGGGGTAAATCTGCATTGTTGAAGGATGATTTGAGCTTGGGCTACGTTGGGACGTACTCTAGCAAATACGGAGCACCTTGGATGTAGGTGGTGGTGTTGCTTGTTGTTCTGATGTGTACTGGGGATGCTGTAGCACGTTAGCTGCAGATGGAAGGCAGGGTAGACGCAATTGGTTGATGGCTTACTGTTTTAAGCTGCTTTAGGGATACTGTAGTATTTCAAACGTAGATGGAGGGAATGTTGAAGGCAACTGGTTAATGTGACATTGTTTTGACCTTCATCTTTAATGCTGCAGCAGGTCAAGCACACTACTAACGCAGGTCAAGTGCACATAACCCACTGTACAACTTTGAATGTACCTTTAAACCTCAAATGGTCCTCCCTTTTTGTCCTCTCTTTGGAATATACTTGGAATCCTTTGTATATGCCTTGGTACAATACTTTTCCACCTTTTCCATTCCTTCTTTTTGGATCAAAGTCTCACTTTTGATGAACTTGAATATGAAGATAACAATCTTCTTAAGAACACACCAAGAACACCTTAGCTCAAAATTAGTTGAAAATTCAAACCTACGGACCTTTCATTATTATAAACTCATTCCATACATTAATTTTCACAAATTCCTCACCCAATACTTCAAAACATGCAATACATCTGTAATACCCCATTATTTTTTATCTTCAATTTGACCCTAAAATGTCGAGAATTTGCTTCAAAGATCAATACCATTTATTTCATGTGGTATTTTCAAGATTTCAAATTTTTATTATGTTAAAAATTGAATAAGATTTCCATCGATACCAAATTTGCCTAAATCCGACATTCGATGAAGGAGTTATGGGATTTTTACGTTGATAGTGTCACTTGGACTCTCAGCACATCGCGGAGCTAAGAAAATTTGAAATTGTCAAATTCTAGTGGCCCTCCGCGATAGCCCTACATCGTGGAGAAGTCCATTTTTCCAATTGTCCAATTTTAGTGAGAGTCCGCAAATCTGGCGCATTGTGCCAAAGGCCAAAATGGCAATCCAAGTGGCACTGCAATTGTGGGGTGTCACATTAATGAATGAACCACCTATAGCGTTATCAACAATAGGCTTCATCACAGAGTTGAAAGCTCTGTACAAAGTCTCTATCAAGTATAGGTCCGTCATATTGTGGTTTGGATATTGTGGAAGTTTTTTCTTAATTATTTCCTAGGTTTCGTGCAATGCATCAGTCGGAAGCTTTCTGAAGTTGCTAATTTTGTCCCTCAACTATACCCTTCTAGAGGGGGGAAAGAACCGTTCTTGGAATGCATCTTTCAAATGTCTCTAGTTGGTTATAAAATCAGGGTCTAACTCATTCAACCACATTGTTTCCTCCCCAGACAGAGACAAAGGAAAGAATCTAAACCAGATCACATTTTGGCTGACTCCCGGATTGTCAAAGGATTTTCAAATGGTGATGAAGTTCACCAAATGCATGTTAGGATCATCACCAGGCAAGCCTCCAAATAACCCCTTCAGATTCAGGAGTTAGATCATGGTACTTATTATGTTAAATTTTGCACCTAGTGCCAACAGTGGAGGAATGATAGCACCCGTTGCACCAGCTACATCCATTCCCTCATCATCTTCATTAGCCTTATATTGCATAGGTTGTTGCCCATATCTTCCTCGGACTGGACAATTTCTGATGATATTTTGCTACACTGGTGCAGCAACTTGCTCAACTTGCCTTGGGTTTTGAGGATTAAGCAATTCCTCATAACCCAAGTGTTCATTATCAGGGTTCTGGTGAAGTGCTTGTTGACCCAAATTTTTCACATTCACCTGAGCCTTGTCCATAGCATCTAGTCTTTCTGTTTCCTGTTGTTCAGTCATTCTTCCTATCAGATGAGGTTAAGGATTGGTTGGTAATAGTGTTTCTACGAAACTTCTTATGTTTAGCATAAACAACACAGTACCTATAATAAACAAAAACAATAAATGAACGTAAATCAAGGAAACTTAACTATCAGCAAATTTTTGCGTACAAACATTTAGTCTACAACCGTATTACTCGACAATGGCGCCATTTTTGATAATGCTCAAATTACACTCTTGAATGGGTGTAAGTGATCATAGTCAATATAAAACCCAACTAGGTTGGTGTCGAATCCCATAGGGAATAAGGTGTGAACTTTAATTTGTTTACGAAATACTTTACTGGTAGTTTACTGTTTCCGAAAATGGGGGTTTAAATTTCTCGGAGAGTCAATTGTTACTTTTAATATTTTAGTGTTGTAATTAATATAAATGAGAAAACATAGTTATGTTCACCATGGGTATTGGGAGTTAACAACTACTAGGTAATGCTTGGGATTCTTGAAGTAAGTAGAAACAATAGAATATCCCTGACTATGATACTGTCTGACTTATCTCTCGACCTCACCAGACAATTTATTATCTAATTCTCTCAAATTTAGATAACTTATGTATTTCTAATAGGATATTATCTCAGGTAGATTAATCTAGTTATGGTATCAATCATTAAGCAGAAGGTTGGTAGCTTCTGAGTCCCTGTTGATAATCCACTTCCTATAGTCTATTTCTCCGTTAGAAGAAAATAAAACCTAAGGCATAATCTAATGTTTGCAACCAATAGATTTCAGTCAAAACAATAGAATTTCAAGACGTCCTACTACTCTTTGAATCCATTAAATGCCTAGTAACCTATCAGAACCTAATCCATGGATCCCATAACTCCGGCTAATGGAATTAGCCGCTCATTATTTGATGAACGAAATAACAAGTTGAATTCATCATAATAAGGATAAACTTACGAATGGATGAAAAATAACAAGTAGTTTCTTCAATTTACTCATGAGATAGAAACCCAAAAATAGTTGATAAGTACTTTTTTAAACAAACAAGAAAAATATTTGATGGTACAGATGAAGCAATATTGCGTACTTCTCTTCAGAAGCTCTTCCCTAATAATTAATGATCGATCCCTAAAAAAGCTTAAAATAAGTCTTTCAATAGTCAACCTTAAATAAGTAAATAAATTTAAAGTTTCAGTTTTCTCTTCGGATTGGACGACGACGATCTTGATGGCGTATCAGATGTCTGAAGATCTGGGTGATATATCATCAAAGGTTCCAGTGAATTGTTATCTTCTGACTCTTTAGATGGTAAACATGACGGCGGGTCAAAATTCTTGATGGCATGTGACAACTGCCGTCACAACTTCACTGGAAATCAGTATTCTCTGCTTCTGGTTGACAGCGATTTTAATGCCATGTCACATATTTGACGGCATGTCCTAAACATCATCATATTTCATCTCAGTTTATCAGGTTCTATCTAAGCTTGACGGTAACTTCAACAGCCTGACCCATGTATGACGACGCTTCAGAATTGACGTCAGATATACTTCAGCTTATTTACACCAGATTTCAGCTATTTATTCTTCTTGTCTTTGGTTTCCTCCCCGATCACTCGTATCTGCATTAACACATTAAAAGTAATCAAAAATAACAAAAGTTGCTTAAGACCTCGCAATTATTCAGAGTTAAAATCTTCAAATGTGTTAGCATCGACTCACACATCATCTGTATGCCTTGGGTTACCAGGATTCAGCAACCCCTCGTCTCCTAAATCTTCATCCTTAGGATTTGGATGTGGTGCTTGTTGCCTGAAATTTTGCACATTAATCTGAGTTCTGGCTAAGACTGCCAATTTGTCAGCCTCTTGTTGTTCTGCCATTCTTCCAATTCATTGCAGTTCTGGATTAGGTGGTAATAATGGTCTTCCGGAACTTCTGGTTCTTGGCATACACTATAAAGATCCTACAAATAAACAAAAACAACAAATAAATATAAAACTAGGAATCTTGACTAACACTCAATTAGCACAGAAAAACTTCAGTTTTCAACCGTATTCCTCAGTAATGATGCCATTTTTGATAACTCTCCAACAACACCACTCAATGAGAATGTAAGCGATCATTGTCAATATAAAACCCAACTATGTTGCGATTGAATACCATAAGGACTATGGTGTGAACGTAAGTCATTTGCGATTTAATCAACTGATAGTTGGATGTTTCTAGAAACAGGGGTGTTTTAGTTAACAAGTAATTGTTGGTCACTTTAGTTTAAATGTTTGTAATCAAGAGTTTATGAAAAATCAGAATTATGTTCACTTGGGGTTTTGGTACTTGACAGATACTACTAGTGGTTCAAGATTCTCACGGTAGGTAGGACAACAAGTAATCTTTAGCGAGGTTATGCTTAAATGTCTCTCAACCTACTTAAGAATTTAATTACCTAATCTTCTCGAACTTAGGGAATTTATATCCACTGCCCAAATTTTACCTCAGGTTAACCAACCTTGTTGCAGTGCTAATTATTAAAAGGAAGTTTAGTCTTTCCAAGTCCCTGTTGATAATTCACTTCCCACTATATTTGATTTTTTTCTCAAACAAATCAAAGCAGGTGTTATGTATCATTTGCAACCAACAAAATAGTAATTAAAACATTACAATTATCAAGTAGTCCTACCACTTTTTGAATCTTGAACACTCAACACCTTATCAAGACCTACCCCTAGATCCCATAATTCCGGTTAAAGGAATTTAGCTGCTCATGATGTAATAATCGATGCAACTAGTTGAATTCATGTTTTGAAAGATAAACTTACCAACAAATGAATAGAAACTAGAGATTATAAGATTAAATCACCAAATAAAATCCCAATATAATGATGATAGTCTCTTTAAAGTAATTCCTTTCTCAAGCCAAAATAATATTAAGAAAAATATCAAAGTATTGTGTCTCAAAACCCAAGGTTCGGAACCCTGAAAAAAACCCTAAACAAGGCTTTAAATAGTTTGCCCTAATTATAGAAACAAAATAATAGAATTAAAAAATTCCTCAGATTAGGTAACGCCATTTGTGATAGCCTATCAGGAGGCTGACGAATTATCACAAATGTCATTATCTTCCTTTATGGTTTTGGTACTCGCTGACTAACACTGACGACAAACGGTGACACCCTATCAGCTCCTTGACGACCTATCATAAATGTCATCAAGGCTTTTCCTCAGCAATCATGTTCTGCTTTAGGCTGAGGATAATCTTGACGACTTATCAGCTCCTTGATGTGCTATCACAAAATGTCGTCACAGCTTTCAACTTAGGCCGATTCCCTATCTAGATAAAGTTGATAGCTTATCACAGGGTTGATGACTTATCACCAATTTGGTCAGCCACTTTCGCCTTTATTTACTTCAGATTTCATCTCATTTATTTCCATTCTTGTTGGTTCTCTAGCATCTTAGCTTCTACTAGAAAATCAAACATAAAGCAATCAGAATCGACAAAAGTTGCTTAAGTCTTTGCAATTATTATTAGTTAAAAGCCTCAAATGTGTTAGCATTAGCTCACATATCAACTCTCAAATGCAACCTCCTAACATCCCAAGCAAAAATAGAGGTAGTCTCCTTAACAAAAGGTAACCTCTCATCAAACTGAACTGACTCTCAACGAATGACATAATACTCATCCAGAATGTATTGTAGAAGCATGGAAACATGAAAAACTAGATAAAAAACTGATAAACCCATAAGAAACATCACCAATGGCCTAAAGAATCTCAAAAGGTCAAATATACTTGGGGCTAAGCTTTCCCCTATTTCCAAACTTCATCATACCCTTCATGGGTGAAACTCGATCACTAACTCCAAATATCAAGGCATAAGTCTACGATTTGGATAATAATTCAACCTACTCTGAGCTGCTCGAAGCCTATCCTGAATGATCCTAACTCCATCCAAGGACTCAGACTGGTACCAGTTCTAAACACTGAATATAATACTAGGATATAAATACGAAACAAATCTAAAAATGCCATAAGTTTCTCAAAATACTGAAATAATAACTGAGTATAACTGATAATAACATCTAAAAACTTAATAACTGACTATGCTAGTCTAAAATCCTCTAAATATCTAAATATGGAGTTTATGGGACAAACCCGTAACTAACTCCGACTAAAATAACTAATAAACTATTAAAATACAAAAATAGGTAAACTCTGTCCTCGAAATGTAAGGACTAACCACTATAAATATTGCTGATAGACTGAGCTGCTAAGTATAATCAGGAACCTAAGCATCTAAACCTATGATATGACACATCATGGAGCAAAAAAGAGTATGTGTCAGTTTATTGAATGTACTGGTATTCTAAATGAGGTAAGACTGATACACATAGGTTCATATGCATGAGATGATAACTAACTAAATGAATATCATGATGTAACTGGATGAGAGTACATGAAAACTATAACTACTAAACAAATGAACAAGCAATATTGCGCATATAGATATACTTCATGTATCTGATATTATACTGAAACAGAGCACTCAATTTTGATGGCTGAGTATCGGATAACTGATAGCCATGGTTTGGTAGAAATGATTGAGTTCTTTAGTGAATAATGAGACAAAAACTATAACTCTAGGAGTGTTTATCTAATCGACATACCCCTATATCAACTGATTTAGGATCCAACCTGTGACCCTAGTTTGAAGGGTGATAGAACCTTACCACGGGATACTAACAATGTTGTGTCAACCCTAATTTGGCAGTAAGACTTATGAAATATATATATATGATTGCGTCAACCCTACTTTGGAAGGCGGACGAGTCATCCTACGCTGGCTACATAGTTTAGTAACTCATGGACTGCTACTAAGCGTTAACCCCTCTGCCGGCAGGAATACCCCATCCCTAGGTTTGCTCACTTCTAAATCCTACTCCCAACTGAATTAACACTGAACTAATAACTATACTATACTAGGCTTGACTGAACTGACACTAATCTTGTTGACTAACTGAACTGGACTGAGTTTACTGATTTTTGTTAACTGACTGAGTACTACTATTCTTGACCTTTACTAGGAGTATTCTCTAACTACTCCAACTAAGTAAACATTTAGATTTTGGGTAATGAATACTCCCAGGACTCGATAACATAATAGATAAACTTATATCATAACTTTAGAAATATAACAATAGGTTACCAAGCAGAATTTACTCATATGGACATTTTATCAAACACTTGGGGAGCATAATTGTCATACATGAGAAATAAAGAAATAGGGAATCATAACTACAACATGCAACTTGCAAATTCAATGGTTTTTACATGAGAGATTCATAATTCAACACACATGCTAACTTATTTTCACAGAACTCATAAAAGATCTTAACTTGAAACCCATACAACAGCACAAACATGAGCATCATTCAATTCATAACATAGAAATCATAATTCAAGGTTTGAAAAGGGTTCTTGGACTCAATGGTTGGAAGGAGACCCAAGGATGAACACCTAATATACCTTGATTGTTGATTTTGTGAGAATTTTGGTGAATTCATGGGACTTGGACTTGAACTTGATGAAACTAGGGCTTTGTTCTTGAGAGTATTTGAGAGATAATGAGTGAATTTTGCTCTTTGGGAGGTTTAATTTCATGTTATGAATGAGTTTTATAAGGGGAAAATGACCCAATTACCCTCACAAAATTGTAACTTAATAAAAAAAACATGCCCAGTGATACAATACGCAATGCAATGCATCTAAGGGGTCAATGCGATCACGAATGCATTGCGTTGACGGTTCCCACATGATAGACAATACGACGTATCAAAATTGCATTGGCTTGGTATTTTGGTCATCCAAAATCACTTAAATGATGTTCAAAAATTTCAAAACTCACCCAAGATGACCTATAGACAGCCCTGATCATGAACTAATTTAAAAGTCAACATTCTAAAGTTGGGAAGATCTTAAATGATGTCATTGAAATATAGATGCCAAAAATAAGACTAAGTGTCAGCAGTTAACTGAAATTTTCTAAGTCTAGGACCTCTTTTGGCATTCTATAAATGACTGAAATGGGCTAGAACTTTATGGGGTCTTACAGTCCCATAAATGCTACAACAAGGATGTAACCTAGCGGGCTGGTGACACTCCCCTAGGACTGGGTACCCCAAGCTCTAGGCCTATCTCTTGACTAGAAACGCTACTCACCTAAAAGCCTAGGTACAGGTGTATTACTTGAGGACTGAGCATTTCTCCCAAATTTCTTATTAGACTATTTCTTTCCCTAATTACCATCCTGCTACTTACTGATATTCTAATTTGCAGACATAGCTCTCTTCTCACTCTCCCTTTCCCTTAGCTTTGTCTGCCTATTATTCTCTTTTCTGGCCTGATGCATATGCACTGATAACTTGGAGAAATCCATGTCCTTGTTTAGCATTTCCCTCTGACATTTTAACACCAAATCATATGAGAGACCAGATATGAACTTCCTCATACTAGTTCTAATGTTGCCCACTAACTCTAGAGTATAACAAGAAAGCTGGGTGAATTTCAACTCATACTTTTTGACACTCATATTTCCTTGTTTAAGATTAATGAATTCTTCAGATTTTTCTTCCCTTAGTTCCTAGAGAAAGAAATGATCCAGGAAAGCCTCTAAAAATACACCCCCATATAGAAGTTTCAACATCTCCACCCCTCAAATCTTCCCACTTATTCTAGCACTAGTTAGCTACGTCCTTCGATTAATAGGCCACTAACTCAACCTATTCAACCTCATTAGCATGCATGACTCTAAAGATTTTCACTATTTTGTCAATGAACCTTTAGGGGTCCTCCTCAAAGTTTGTGCCAGTAAAAGTTGGTGTGAACTGACCAACCACAGTGGATTAAGACAAATGAGGCACAAAACTTAAATTTTTAGAGCAATGGGATTGAGAAGCCATGAGTTGAGCAATCATATGGATGGACAGTCAGAACTCATTGTTTGAGACTTTTCTCTGAGGATACTACTTACGGTTGACACCATATCGAGGAGCTTAAGGTGGACTAGTTTGGACTGGAGGAACTCCTAGAGTAGCAAAACAAATTCTAGAGTATGAGATCTATTACGATTCTGCATCCCATGAGTAGGGAAGACATCATCAGCATGGGTATTCTAGTTGTTAGATTTACGAGGAGGCATAATCAATCTCTAAAATATAAGAAATCATGAGATACGGGACATTTAGACTCTATTGCATGAACTAAGACATGAAGAAATGAGAGATATTCCTAAATGCCTTGTAGTTTCATCCTTATAATTGTGGGATGCTACATATCAATAAAAAGGACTCCACTCGATGCGACTTTATAGACACCCTGGGACCATGAACCATGCTCTGATGCAAAGTTTGTCACAACCCAAATCAAGGCCCTAGCCATGATGGGTATCCCAAACCATGAAGGCCTGAGAGACCTTTTAGCATATAATCATAAGCATCACTCATCTATTTTCATAATGAAGAATTAAATTAGAAACAAAGTAGTCTTATCATTTAAACTTAACAATATGAAACGTATGTCCATAAGAAAACCCATAACCATCTATGACCAGTTTATGAAGTCTCTACTAAACTGAAAAAAATAATCTGCCTGAAATTGGGACAAGGCTCCCGGTCACAGTATGAACAAAAATTAAATAAAATTAACACATGGATAAGGACTTCCAAAATAATGGAGGCTCACCAACTCTAGATGTATGATAATGATGTACTGATTAGTGGGACCACGGGACTGGGCCTCAGAACCAAAAATATAGAGGGTCAATACACAAGGTACTAGTATGAAGAATAATCCAAAAAAAACATAGTCTTTATACAACATATGTGAGATCATTTCATTAAACGATTTAGCATAAGGTAAGTGAAAACACGTGGTCATAGTTTGACAAACTTCAAAACATTTTTATTGCATCCAAGACCTAATTCTTTACTATTTTGCTGAGGCATATGGTATACCCTACAAGTTCACAATTCCAAGAGCTATATGGAACCCTCCTTGGCTAGGTAGCTAATCCCCCAATCCAAGTTTGTGGCAAGTCTTGGAGCATCAGTAAGGGAGGGGGACACGCACGATCACATAGCAGGGTGCCAAAATCCCCCAATAAAATCAACATGTCATGGTTGGGCACCAGATCACAAATAAAGGTTCCTAACCATAGTCCAAAATTAGGAATACCTAATATAATCCATACAAGATCACTAAGTAGGGTACCAAAACTCTGTGTCGGCAAATCACGATTTCAAGCATAGACTCTTTCAACTCATACTTTCTTTGGGTAACTATCTAACTCTCTTTCAGTGCAGTTTTAGCCTCTTAGAAGAAAATATATGTCATTGTTACAAATATTTCTTTTCTTATTCTATTAAGGAATTATCACAATAGGGTATCATCATACCTAAACTTGAAAGTCATTAATATCATATCAATTCTACAGTCCTTGCTATTCAAAACAGGTAAATGACCACCAAAGTTTTATCAAATCTCACTAGGGTTCTTATTATCAAAATTATATGGAACTCATGCAAACCAATTCCCTTTGCAAGACATTAATACATGGCGGCCATTCCATTTATTCAACACATCAATAATGGTTAATAAAATAGTTAAGACTGGAAAAATTGTCATCATTCATAAACTATCCCCTACTTTTAGTTAAATATATATCTCATGATCAACAAAGGGCTTTTAATTCATGATCTCAGAACACTTTATAATCCATATCATATAAAGTCCATAAATTTCATAATGGGAAGTGGAATTTCAAAAATCATACTCATAAATTATCTTTCAATTTCAAATCACATATGCATGAGGTTATTAATAAAGTTTATGGTAGAAACCCCATAACAATTAAATAATTATCATCGAATTGGTTTCACAATGCATGCTCTTAAAATAATTTACCAAAACTCATAGCATATACATAAGTATAATTCTTCAAAGCTTGTAGAAATCATAAAACCTATGCCCGTGAGAGATAGGAGAGCCCCATGCACCTTAAATTTCTTAACTTGGTGGATGAAAACTTAATATTGCTACCTTCTTGAGATTCTTGAACTTTAAAGTCTTAAACTCTATATTACTTGGGGGAAAAGTATTAAATTATTGATCTTGGGGAAGAGGGGAGGGTTTTCTTGAGAATTAATTAGAGAAGATAGGCAATAATGCCTTAATAGATGTTATAAGTATGAGTTTATGAATTTGATTAAGGGGAAAAAATACAATTGTCCTTCAGGAAATTAAATCCATAACTGAACTGCATTTTGGATAAACACCGTGATACGGTAGGAGTCTCATCACCATTAGCACTGTGATGCAGCACTATCGCAGTGTGCTAGTGGACTCAAGAACCAAACATGACTCAATCCTCATTGAAAAAAAATGAAACTCTCTCGAGACATACAACCTATCCCCCTAAACATGAATTAACCAGAAAACCGATGACTCAAGGTCGAGAAGACCTATTGAAAAATCCTCTAAGCTAAGTGGATTTAAATATAACTAAGTCTCTAACACTTAGAGAAATTTTTAGTCCTTAAAATCCTCATGCATACAACTAAGAGCTGAATGAAGCCAAGAATAATGAGGGGTGTTACGCCTATTTATGAGAGTAACTCTATAACATCATAAGTAAGGACATTGACAAGACTAGAAACATTATGATAAGGGAGATTATGAATAAAATATGTGGATTAACCTAGTTCATTGTAGAAATATAATTGGAAATGAGTAATATTACATAAGTATCCCTGAATGATTATCTAAAGAACACTATACAAAATGCATATTAAGTTTAATTTTATGCCATGTCTTGTACATTTAGTTGCATGTCTTTATACTATTTTCAAATTCAAGTAACTATGCAATATAACATTATATTTGCCTATGTTATGCGAAAATGGCTTGAAAATGGAAACAAGATCAATGATTGAAATATTGATCGTGGTGTGTGTACCAATGTTTCTGAAAATATTAAAATATATTATAAAATACTTGTACCACTTTCTTCCAAAATGTCCAAAAGAGTACGACTCAAGAAAGAACTCCATTGCCATTAATTTTTCAAACATAAATGAAGTTCAAGGTAATGATGACCTTTTATTAAAGTTGTCAGTCTCATCTCATCGTACCTATTCTCAAACGAAAACTTGATTGATGATTTAGAAGTTGCTCATATGAATAGTAAATTTGAGAGAGTAGCTACTATTAAAATTATTGTTGACAAAGGTTCTCTTGTTATGTCTGATTGAGAGAAAATTGAGGTACTGGGGGAATCATCTTAGCTATTAATCAGGAAGAATATATATATGAAACTATTAATATAATTGAGGGAGTTAAGAAAGATGTATCTAGTGTGGGGAATTTCTAGATGACCTCATAGTTGAACTAGATTCATCTTATGAGCTTAATTTTATTAACGTGTCTATTTATGGGGAAATATTTGGGGACCCCTCTTAGAACCTATTTCTCCTGTTGAGCTCACTATCAAAAAAGGTTAGGATTGGTGAACAAGGATACATAATTGAGGGTTGGGTATGAAATATCTGCACATATGGAATAGGTTGAGGGATCTGAATCTTCTGTACCAACATATAAAGTTGATAGAAAGGAAGCTATTATTTTTATATTAAATTAAAAATAGGAGTGATCTTCTCTTTTAGAGAGGAAAATTCATGCCTTAAGTATAAAAAAATTAATAAAAAAACTACAAACTCTGCAGTAGACTAGGTTTTGATTAACTCAAGAAAGATTCTCTTTCACATCTCATGCTTCAACTTTACCAAAAGCCCAGTCCTTCTATCCTTATAATCTTTGAAGCCTTTTCTACTCTCATAACAAGTTCTTTAATATTATTTTAATTTTGTTAAAAATCTTATGTGGATCTATTGAATGATCAATAAAAATATTTTATTTTAGTCTCTTATTTCTGGCTATTTCCTTGTCTTTGCAAATACTTTTCTATATCTAACTAAGTTTTTGGCTTTTATACATTTTTATAGATGATAGCCCTAGTTTCAATGAGCCTAAAACTTCTAACTTGAGGGACTTGGTTTGGACAATTGATGCACCTTTTTTATGATTCCAAAAGGGGAAGTGTGTATACGGTGTAATATTTATAACCCATGATTCAGAAATGGTTCATTTAATATGTGTCCTTTTATACATTGTTTAGACTTTGAACTGACTAAAATAGGTTGAGAACAACACACAAGGTGAATTAGTTTTTCATCCCTATTATTGAGCTTGTGTATATTTTAATGGTTAATCAAGTAGTTGAACATATACATGAAATAGGTTGGTCAACATGTTCCTACATCCAAAGTCTAACTTTTATAAGAACTTTTTGAAATGAAGAAAATCTCAATATAAAATGACCATGAAGTATGCACAAAGCATATTCAATACAAGATTCCAGAAAGGTACAGACTCAAGCATCCAAGCAACATGTGAGTCCTTGCCATGCAAGAGTTCTTACATACTTGGACAAACCATATCCACACAAGGAGTCCACAAATATGCACGCTCAAGAATGCAATAAGATTTGAGTCCTTTTCAAGTAAAAGTTCTAATGCATTTATAGATTATGATGATTGACAATATGATGAACCAGGTACATGAAACATGTTTCTATACCTGTTCCATCATGCAGAGTCCATAATTATTTGTCATTCATATGGTTAAAATAATTTTTGATGATGCAAAAAGGGGAAGATAAGGGATGTTTTAGATTTTATAAAGTAGTTAACTAACCTAGCTCATTCAAGTGTTATATGCTTTGGTTTTCATAGGTCAAGATGTTTGTATTGAAATGAAATGTACAATAGCATGAGTTTTCATTCAAGTTTTCCATGCTTTAGTGTTCATAGTTTAAGATGTTGATATCAAAATTGAATACATAAGGGACTGACTTGGTCATAATCAAAAAGGGATAATTTGTTAAGACTTGTGAAGGTTTGATGATAGACAAGAGGCCATGAAACAAGTAAGAATAGATGGTTAACGAAAAAATATTTTTAAAAAGTTCAACTTGCTAGAAGACTTTGTGTGGCTAAATTTATATGAGCAAAAATAAAGAAAAAAAGTCTGTTACTTCAGATAAACATTAGGATATCATCATGTGATGAAATGAATAGTTTGTATTTGACTGTAACACTCATTAAGAGAGTCCAAGAAGCATGGGAGACATGTTGAGTGAAAGTCTACTTGGTTGTGAAAATCAATAGAAGTTATAAATATTAAAGGACTTTCAAAATAAAATTTATGCGCAAATATTGAGAAGAAAAATTAGAGAACACGATGAAATAAGTAAGAATAATATTTGAGTAAGTTTTTCCTAGCTATTGAAGTGAATCATAATACAGTGAAAAAGCATGAAGTACCTATTTAATCAATTTGTCTAACAATCTTTTATGCCAGTTAATATGTGTTATAAAGTGTATTGACCAATAATTTTCATTCCTTCTTAGTGTCAGTATGTTATATACTGGTTTAGGAGTTTAGTCTTTGAGTTTAACTAAATTAAATACTTAGGGACATAAACCCTAGAAGTTTTTGTATTTTTAGGAATTAGAGTTAGTTCCTCGGGTTGCTATAGTTTTGTAATCTGATTTTCCAGAGGGGGAACTTGAAGTGGGTTTCACCAGTGTTGGGAGATTGTTGAGCATTAGGAATTAGAGTTTATAATTCATTAGGTTATATGTTTTGTAATCTTTTGTTGAGAGGCTTATTGTATTTAGTGAAGTTGGGGGTTAAATCCTATAGAGGTATAGCTCGTGATACTTTACACCTTTCGTGAGCTGGGTGTTTTCCACGTAAAATTATTATGTTCATTATTTAGTGTCTTTACAGCATCTGTTGGAATACCTTAAGAAAAATTGTTCCATTTGAAGGAAAAAAATCAAGAATAACTCACGTGAGTTATTAGGATGTATAAAAATATCATTGCTATAGAATCATTTCAGGTGGTCTATGATATTCTTTTGAATAAAGGGCTATGGGTATGATATGATATGATACATCTTTAAAGTGTAGTAAGGAGTTTTGATATGTTGAGGGTTTATCTATATATTCAGGGTTTAGCTATGGGTTCGGGTTGGGATTTGAAGTCATCATAATGTGGTTTTTCAGAAGTGTATGTAGAGCATAGCGGGTTATACTTTCTAGTTTGATTCGTGATTTGGGCATACAATAGTGAGAAATAGTGATTGTTTCACTTCTTTAATGGGTTAATTGTTTCCTACTATGACAGGTTTTTATGTCTGCAGAATTATTTGGGAATCAGAATAATATATACGTCAAATTAAAAAGTAATATATAAGTCCTCACTCCAGAACACGATTATAAATAGTTACTCAAGTACGCAAATATGCTCACATATGCCTCATATGGGGCCACACAAAATAAACAACAATCCCAATAACCATATATCACAGAACTATCCAAGCCTAGATTATTCCATAATAAAGTCTCATCAACTAAATGTAGTCAATTCATACTCTAGGGATATTTACTGGCATAAATACTAACTAATCAAGGCAATAAAGTAACTACCATCCACCAAAAGCCTCCGGTACCCAGAGATATGTTCACCATTTCATCTAAGTAGGACCCTTCAATCCTTAGAGAATCGCAACATATAAACAAACACATATAAAACACATAAACACTTTAAAAAAAATTCAAGGTACATCTCAACTTAACTTGAATAAAAATCTGCAAGCTCAAATACAGTATAAAACCTCAACCAGAAGCCCAACTATCTTGATTCAACCCCAAAGCTTCCAATCAACCAAATATGACATCAACAAGTCAAAACAAAGCTAATGATTTTCATATTGACCCTATATAATACCTGTCCAAAATAGGAACATAAAATGAGTTAATAAATATAAAAGGTAAAATTTAAATTTTTGTTAAGAATTATGTTTCTCATATCAAAAATATTTTACATGAAAACAAGCTAAAAATAAGGTTTAGATTGAAAAAAAAATTACTTAAAATCTTTACTGGTAAAAACTCCGAAATTTCCTTTTAAATTGAGAATTTGAAATGAAATCAATAGAGAATAATAGAATAAATATCAAAATATGGAATAAATATCTAGGAACTAACACGAATAATAAATCATAAAAACTCCTTAATTTGAGCTTTATAAGTCCAGAAATAGAGAAAAATCATAAAAAGGAAGGTTTTAACAGATTCTGGACACGATGCCTCATAATTGCGATTCACCCATTGGGATCGCGATTTTCAACCTTCGACAGACATTAAAATAACCAACGTGATCGTGGTGACTCAGTCACGATAGCAACGTCACCTAAACCAAGACTTTTGTGAATGAGAGTCTCAAGACTACAAAATAATAAAGGAAAGAAACTGACCCGGATCTATTATCTATCGCGATTGTGGTGAAACCATGCAATATAGATGCTCTATCTGAATGTTCATCACAAATTTATTATGAAGAATTGTGAACATGTAGAAAGGATTTATACCCTAGAAAAAACAACTATAAGTAACTACTCCTCAAATGAACTATCAAAATTAGTTCAGGATGCCACAAAAATAACCCAATAATGCTACAAGGATAATATGGACATTTAAAACTCAATGATAATGTCAAATTTTTAAAAGAGGATTGTTTTTAATAAATTAACTTCCGTGGACCCTTTTAAGCCAATTTTACTATTTTTCTAATGAAGAATTAAAATGTAAAATAAGGATTGGGACTCAAACTAACCACTCTAATAACCTAAATTGTTATTTCGAAGATGATACTACCAGAATCATCATCCAAATCTCAAAACATAAAATGTTGAGCAAGGTCAAACTACCCCTTTTTAAGGGTAGTCAAACTATAAACTTAAACAAAACATATTTTGAATACATCAGAGATTGCGCCAACCCTCCCTGCAACTTATAAATTAGATAAATACGCCATGGGAAGGGAGAAAATGGTCAAATATAGAAAATTATAAATTTCAATGCAATGTTCATTACAGAAACCCTACGTGTTGAAGGACATTAAGCTTGAGTTTTATTTCGAGGTAGGTTATAACTTAACTTTTCTCAAATTGGACTAGGTGGTTAATGAATAAATAAAACATGATATGAGTTGGGGAAAATAACTATGTGATATAATTTTTGAGTTATGATATGTTGGGTGATACCCACATGGGGGATTATTTTCTATTGTTGTTGGCTTATGATATTCTTTACTATGTATTGCCCATTTAAGGATTTAGTTAAAATTATTGGTTTTATTCATGAATTTGACTTCCTTATTTCTTAATATGATGTCCCTGCGAGGGCTTGAATAGATATTATAGGCCTTATTGAACACTGTTAGCCTTTATCAGAATATAAGTATCCAAGTTATGGGTACATATGATATTAATGATGCCTTAGATGCATGTTTATTCTAATGGTTCCCAATTAGAATTGATATAATGACCCATTAACATATTGAGTTGATTTATAAGCACACTTGTATACGTATTAAATGAATTGAATATCTTCATGTTGTTTGATTGTGAGCATTATATCATCATTGCATACATTAATATTTATGATATATCGGTACCATTGGGGAACATTAATTTTTTAAAAACATGAGACACTTAGAAAAATGCCTAGACCGAGGGATGTGTCGATTGGGTAAATTGAGACATGAGAATGAGATTGGTGAAAACCTAAGGTAGTACACCTTTTTCCAACCCTCCATGGTTCGTATTTTGAGAGCATTGAAGCTCGATAGGTGTATACCAAAAGTCATGCGATGACATTCATCTATTCATTGCATTGCATTATATTTGCACATCATGTGTTATTTTTTGCATGTTACTTATCATCTATTTAGCTTTTACCTGTACTTTTGTATATGTTTGACCTTTGGTATTATATATTAGAATTGTTAGCAGCGATGGTGTGAGCAACCATTTAGAAATTTTTATCTTACAAGTTGCATGCTCATAGTATTTGCTTTACTTTTTTATTTTCTACTTTTATTTGTTGGCCTATAATACCTACTGAGTACAATTGGACCGTACTCACTCCTACTGTGTCCTTTTGGTGTAAATCCTGTTACTAGTTTGATGAGCCGTGGTTGAGTTTGTGAGTGAGGATTTGGTGATTTTTGAGGTATTGACACAATCTAGGTTCATCAGATTTGAATTTGGGCCTAATCCTATATATTGTTATGTCATTATTTTAGTTTCAAAGACAGAATATCTAATTTCAGATTTAGTTATATATTAGATGCTCTTATACTTATGACATCATGTTTTGGGATAATTATGTATTTTTTTGGACTCTGGTATTTATCTATATGATGGTTTGACTTTGTTCAAGAAGTCTTGCCTTGTTTCATTTTTGTTGTTTTTGTTTTTTTAATAATTTTTTGGTGACTACTTACATATCAAGACTGGATCACGATAAGTGACATCATGACCTCATTTTTAATTTGTGACAATAATAATTCATGAAAAACCCCAAAACACTATATTCATAAATGAAAAGTCCTTCCAAATATCAGGACATACATTGGAAAAAACCTATCTCCCTCATTACAATATCCAATAATTACAATAACTACTCAATATCTTCTTCATCTCATAACATGATTTATACGATATGTTCTCACCAAAATAAATTCTTAATAAAAGTAAGTCATAACCTACCTTAAAGTTGAACAATAAGACACTAATAGTCACGCAATGCCATTTTCTTTTGAATGACCTCAGAATGATCCCAATCTATCCAAGTTATATTTTATACGAGAATATGAGTCCATCAATACTCATATTGCAACATAAAAGTTTGGGTAGAATTTTGATCATAAAGTTAACCCTCATTATTTGGAGACAAAATTGAAACTCTTTTGAAATTTTTTACATATAAGATAAGAAACTCAAATATGAAATTTCACCAAGAATAGAGCTTAAATCATAAATCTACACTTTCTTCCACTTTGCAAAAAAGCCTAAAAAATTCCATTCTCATACACAGTAAATAACAAAAAATAATTAACAATTCAACGAGGAAAATCTAAATGAAAATTTAGAAACTTACCTCTTGATTAATCCTTGAAATCCCCTAAAAAATTTGCCTCAACCCGTGGTCAAAATCTTCTAAAATTGAAATTAAAATAATGAAATCAGAATTTGGGATGAATCACTATTCAACTTTAGTGATTCCGGAGGAGTGCCGAAATCCTCACAGGAGGAGACTCACCACGGTAGGAATCTTATGTAAAAGTAGCGGTCTCCTAAGTGGGTAAAATTCATGAAAGTAGAAAGCTTTTGTAGGTGCGACGTGCCGATGTTGGACTGCCTTGCCAAAGAGAAGTCATAGGGCTGACAAGACTTCTATTGAAATTGGTTCTGTCAACCCCCTATGCTCATTAAAACAGACCATTTTTGCTGAAGTGATTTTTTTGAAGCGGTACTTTTCCACTAAAGTGATGATACCTGACTCAGTAGCACCAATACTTTCAAAAATAGCCCATCTCATTTATCTTAAAACATATTTTGGATATGTTGGAATCATCTAATCATCATTTCAGGATCATTTAGACCTAATATTGTCCGAGTTAAACTCTAAACTTTAGCAAACTTACAAATCAAATCAAATAATCAAAACATCCCTAAAGCCTTGGAAACTGAACTAACCTCCACTCAGACTAAAAACCACCCTATTAATCTATGGAGTCATCATAACTTGAATATGATCTCACCAACAACAAATGATAACTTTAATAAAATTTCTTTAGTTTCAAACTTAGCAAAATTGAAAAACAGAACTCCCTGAACCACACCAATCACCTCTAAAATTATGTCACCATCCACCGTAAGTCATAATCCTCATTTCAAAGCTATGGAGTGTCAAAAAATAAAGAAAACCAAAAAATCAAAAAACGGCCAAGAGGTCATTAATCTTGGGATATAAATAAGAGAAAAGGTTTTATGTCTTATGCTGTAATATTTAACCATTTCCTTTTTCTTTTCATTTATTGGTCGGTCACTCGAGACATTGAATCTCTATTTCTTTGTACATATCTCCTGAATTTTAAAAGCAAAGTGAGTTTTTCTGCTTGTAGTTCCTTTCTGGTTAGTGTACTCTTTTTCATTGAACAATTCTTCTTTACTCTGGAAAACATAATTTGTCTAAAATCTTAAATAAAGATGAAGATCTCCAAGATTTATCTTATTTCCAAATATTCCAGGATATGGATTTCTTCAATATGTTGAATTACTTTCTTATGCATATTTCTTTGGGGTTTTAAAGACGAACAAGGTTGAAGATTGAATTCACACCTACACTGGGTGAATGATAAAGTCAAACATGATTTTTAAGGATCAAAAAATGGAAAAACAAATAGACATATTCATATGGGGAATTTGAAGATAAAAAAAAGACATCAAATCAATTGACGGAGAGCCATAAAGCAACAATAAATGAGCTTTATGAGTTTGGTAAACGTCATTGAAGCAGTGATTATGAGAAACAATTTAGTTATTCCTTAATCTCCGTTAATCAAAGGTGCGATTTTACCGTAATTTTATATTATTAATTTGGTAAAATTTAATTATTTATGTTAATTATAGATTTTTAAAGCCACCCTTCTTGTGAATTTTCTAATTTTGATTCCTTTTTTATTTTCATCTAATTATGTTTTAGATACATGTCTCAATTTAGCATTACCTGGCTCAACAACAAATTATTTTTGTTGTTGTTTGATGGTTTAGCTTCTTTTGAATTTGCTATTATTTTTAAACTATTGAACTTCAAGGTTTTAACTAAATAAATTTTTCCTTGTTTTGTTTAATTTTATTTTTCTAATGATACAAGTAAATAATAATAATAACAATAAAAACAAGAACAATAACAATATCAGCAGCAACAGCAACACCAGTAGCAACAACAACAACAACAACAGCAGCAACAGAGGAGCAACAGGAACAACAACAACGGCAACAACAGGAGCAACAACAACAACAACAATAACAATAAAAATAAAAATTACACATCTCTCCAAACTTCAATTGTAAAATTATGCGAGATATATTATTATAGTAATTAGAAATAAATAATCAAATAGTGTCAAACAAATTGACTTCATAGGAAAGATCAACTACATATATCTTGATCTATTGAATACTTTATTTTTAGTTTTCCTTTTAAAAATCAATCTCTCTATTCATATATGTTAAATTTTTTAAAGATCGAATATTACTTATTATAAAAAAAAAAGACTTATAGCACAATAGATAATTTAAGTACCCACTCTTTTCTTTTTTCTATATGGAAGTGGAGTCTTCCTTAATATTTATAATTCATTATTCATTGATAATACAAATAATTTTTTGATCACTTGAAATCCAAAATGGCAGTGCCAAAAGATTATTTACAAAAAAAAAATGATTTAAAGATTTGTAAAAATTGAAATAGCTTTCAGGGAAAAATAGTTCTTAAAATTTTTTGTACCAAAATTCAAGTTTTAACTCTCTTATATTAGGTGTTCATAATTTAAAATTCAGTTGTTCGGTCACTATAGGTTTAGATTTGGTAGATTCACCAAGGGGGACAAAGTGAACCTGCAAGAAGTTCCCCACCTCCATGACTCGAACTCGACACCTCTGATTAATAATGAAAGGAATTATAACATCCCTAGCTGCTGGTAAGTTTTTTTTGTCTCACTTCATTAATGTTTCATCAATTTGGTACCATTCTAATTTTTCTTCAAATATTTATTTCATTAGACTTTTATGTTATTTATATTTTCATTTCCAAATTAACTAAAAATAATTCAATTCATTTAAAATATTATGAAAAGATTAATTTTCTTTTACTTCTCTTTGGTGAAAAACAAATTGTCTTATGATTGAAACCCCACAAGAAATCCAGGGTCCAAATTGGATTAGTTCTATATTCACCTTAGGATAAATTTCAAAGACCACCAATTTTTTCGATCCCAATCAAGTTGTCAAGTTTGTTTTTGAAGTAGAAAACTCGTGGTTATCTATTAAACTTATAACCATTAGTTACACTTATCAAATAAAATTTACCATCATTAGTTATAGTAAATTCTTTTTTTGTGGTCAAATGAAATTTTTTATATTCAACCAGTGCCAATTATATACAACTAGCCTTTGAACTCAGCTAGTGATTCTCATTCTATTATCTAAATCTCTTCCTAGCCTAATAACAGTAAGACTAGACCACGGGAAAGTAGTTTAAACTACTAAGGCATATTGCCCATTTACATTTTCTTTGGCCTAATATATGCACTAAAATCAGACATTGTCTGATGCTATCCTTCTCTTGTTGCTTCTTTATGTTTAATCTCCTATTATTCCTTTCAATACAGATTGCATAGATAGCTGCAACAAACAAAATCCCTAAGATTGTATTTCGGGGACTCTGATTCTTCACTCTCTTTGATAACTTTTGAGTTTTCACTGTCCAACTTTCAATCTGCCTATTGAAACCCATCCACGTGAGTAAGGTTTTTCAGATTAGTTGAGTAAATGTACACCCAAAGAAAAAAAGATCATATGTTTCCATAGCTTGTGTTTCACAAAGTACACAGTTTGTAGGCACCTGGATGTCCCACTATAGTATCCTGTCCACAGTGATGAGTCGATTATGTAGTGCCAACCATAATTTAAAATGATGTCTGGGAATAAGACCCTTTAGCAATACCATCCATTTCCATTCTACCTTTCGATATTAAGATATCATTGCAACATAAGCTTATTTAATGTTGTACTTGTTACCATTGAGAATTTGAGTGTGAGTCCATTCTCTAGCTACAAAAAACTTTTTGATAACCCAACTAGAATCTCCATAGCCATAATATCCTTATTTATTATATAGTAGATATGTATCTATACTACCTACAATTTGTCCTTTTTTGCGATAATGCCTAGCGTAGTTTACCAATAGCTTCTCTATTTTATCTACCAGAGTCCATTATATTTAAGCCACCAGCAGATTTTGGTTAACATAAAGTGTTCCATGCCACCAATGCCTTGTTTGTTTTATCATTAGAACTATGCCAAAGAAAGTTTCTATAGATGCTAGTGACCATTGATAACACCTTTTTGGCAATAAGAAGATCTGCGCCCAGTAGGTTTGTATTTCAAACAAAATACTTTTTATTAGTTTAACTCTACCACCATAAGATAGGTATCTAGCAGTCCATTATTTCACTCTAACAGTAATTTTTTTCCACAGAGGTAGGCATTGGCATATTGTTCACTTGCTAGCTAATAATGGAATACCTAAGTATTTGAAAGACATCTTCCCTAGTGAGAATTGAAAATTTTTAAGTATTTTCTCTTTCGCATTAGGCTAAACACCTGCAATGTACAAACAAATCTTTTCTATATATGCTTTCAGACCAGAAACTAAGGAGAAATTTTCAAAGAATTCAATTATCAACTTTTGAGATTGTTTATCTGCTCTACAGTACATAATTAAGTCATCAACAAAGCACACATGCACCAAATTTAACTTTCACATTTGGGTTGATAATTGAAGTCAGGGATAGTCTAATGTTTTTTGAGAGATCTATTCAGGTACTCCATTACTAATACAAAGAGATTGGGAGAAATTGGGTCCCCTTTCCTCAAACCTCTTTGTTCTTGAAAACTAGGGACCAAGCCTCCATTAATTAGCAAGGAGTAATTGACAGTGCATACACATTACATTACCAAATCAACAAATTTACTAGGTTGTCCACAATCTAGGAGTACCATCTTAAGAAATGGCCACTCTACAGAGTCATATGCTTTCCAAATATCAAGCTTGACCATACATAGAGGGGACATCCCTTTTCTGGTTTATCTTTTTACTAATTCATGAGATAACATAATATTATCCAGAATATTTTTTCCTTCAATAAGAGCAGATTGGGAAGCTCCCACCGGATAATCAACCATCATTTTTAGCTTTCTAGTCAAGATCTTCGCAATTAGTTTGTATAAGGTGGTACACCAGGCAATAGGTCTAAAATATTTCACAAAGGTTGGTTTACTAACCTTTGGAATCAAAGTCAGAGTGGCATTGTTCACAACTTTTAGTAATTTACCAGTTTGAAAGAATTATGTCACTGCTTTACTAAGCTCATCACACACAATATTCCAGTATTCTTTGAAAAATTCAGTGGGGAATCCATCAATTCTTGGTGACTTATCATTTGGAAGGGTCTTCAAGGCTTGGACTATATCCACCTTAGTAACCTCCTGCACAAGTTGTTGTTGTTGGTTTATAGTAAGATGGGGTCATTTCTGACAATTGTGATGTCAATACAAGGAAGATTAACTACTGCACACCCTTCTATATTCTGAAAAAAGACAAAAATTCTTGTTGTATCATCTTAGGATCAGTCAGCTTAACTTCTTGTTTTGTGTATCTACTAGACACCTTGTTCCTAGCTTGTCGAGCTTCCAAGTGTGCATGAAAAAACTATGTCAGAATAGTATGTTTAACCTAACACATGAATATTTTAGTAGTTTACGACTAATAATTTTTTACTTTGGTAAAGTTTCACAATATGAACGACTATTAAGTGCACTTTCTAACTAATGGATATTTAAATGTGCTTATGATATATACAATAAGGATCCAAACCAAAAATTATCAATATTTCAGGGACTAAAAGCACCAACTTTGCTTTTTCTTTCTAGCGTAGTTATTAGGAGGAACAAATGGCAAAATTTGTAGTTCCCAAGCAAAGTATGACAAATTTAAAATCTTCAGTTTCTGATCTAATTTTCTCGTCTTTATATAAGGCATTTTGATGTCCTTTTTTTCATATAATTTCAAGATTAACTGACAAAAAGTTGTAACATTTAAACAAATCTGTTTGTATACCCTTGTCAGTTTAGGGTCCACAGAAGAATTTTTTTGTTTCTTCTATTTCATTATTTATGATATAATACGAACATCTGCAGTTTTGCATGTAAGTGATCACTATAAATATAATACAAGAATAGTAATCGATTTTATTTATTTTACGAGTGTTAAGTACTTTCTCTGTCATAATTTATGTCACTTTTTTCTTTTCAAATTTTAAGCTATATAAACTTTGATTAAGATTTCAATTATATTTTTTTATTTATATCAACATGAGAAGAATTACAAATTATAATATATTTTATATAATATTTAAATATTAAAATTTTAATGTGCTATTGATAGTACATTTTTTCTTTATTAAAATTTAATTATTGATAAAATAATAATATTCGATTATTTATAAATATAATTATCAATAACTACTAATAAAAGATAAAATTAATTTTTGAAAAATAATTAAAAATTTATCTTATATCAAGTTAAATAATGTTGATGATATATATAAGTAAATCACAACAGTCATATGTAAGCCCATTTAAGTAAATATTCATTTGTTTCTGTCTTTTATCTAAGCATATTCATTCTTAATTGTATTATCATTTGTATAAATTATGTATTTTCTAAAACTTAAAGTGTTAGAGAGAAATAATTCTTCTTTGATAATTAGTTCAGATGTAATGCCTCTATTATTTATTTATTTTTATATTTTTGTTCTTTGGTAGCGACGTAATTTTGTTTTAATTTTTCTTTATGTCTTTGTAAACAATTTTCTCCATTCATTTTAAGGCTAAAATATGTTAAGTGTTTAACCAAGTTTGGATCATCAAATTGTCATTAAAGATTCATTAATCCTTTTATTACCATGCATGGAGGAATAATGTAATTTTTTGAGTCATTAACTCAATCAGTAAAAGAAAGTTGAATCTTAATCAGCGATTCCCTGATTTAAAATCACTAAAATCTACATATCTTTTGTAGAATAATCCTATTACGCACATCCATTACTATATGATGAAGGGTCTACTCTATAGATATGATATTGGTAACTCATACTACTTTTAGACTAGTTAATGTGTCAATGTTTGACTGAGTTTTGAAAAAAAAAAATGAAGTCATAGACACTTGTATTATTATAAATTATCATATTAATGGTAAAAATAGCATTTTTAAGAATAAATTATCATGATATATAAAAAATGATATTATTTTTATGATAAGAAAAGGTGTGCTGCATAAATTTGAATGAAGAGAATCATAGTTGAACATAAATATATTCATGGGAAATCAGGGTTATGATCACCAAAGGTTTTGGGTATTGATAGATACCAGGTAATGCTAGAGATCCTCGAAATGAGTAGAATAATAGAATATCCCTAACTATGATACTATCTGACTTATCTCTCGATCTCACCAGACAATTTGTTATCTAATTCTCTCAAACTTAGATAATATATCTATATCCAATCAGATGTTATCTCAGGCAGATTAATCCAGTCATGACATTAATCATTAAATAGAAGGTTATAGCTTTCGAGTCCCTGTAGATAATTCCCGTCCTCTAGTCTATTTCTCCATTAGAAGCAAATAAAACCTAAGGCATAATCTAATGTTTGCAACCATAAGATTTTAGTTAAAACCACAAAATTTCAAGATATTCTACTACTCTTTGAATTCGTTGAACACCTAGCATCATATCAAACACTAATCCTTGGATCCTATAACCTCGGCTAATGAAATTAGCCTCTCATGATTTGACGAAGGAAATCACAAGTTGAATTCATGATGATAATGATAAACTTACGTATAGATGGAAAACAACAAATAATTTCTTCAATTAAATCCCAAGCTAGAAACCCAAGAATAGTTTATAAGAAAGAAACTAAAATAATTGGCAAAAGAGAACAATGTACATGTTTATCCCTCTAAAATTCTTGTTCTTAATAATGAAAACTTCCTGCTTTTAAAAACCCTAAAAACTACTATTTATACTAAAGCCTAATTAAGGAAATAAAATAACAAAATAACTGCTGGTCTCGAATTTAGGTAACGCCATATTGGTGTTGGTCGTCAGGCTTCTGATGGCGTCTCAGATATGTCATCAGAAGTCATGCCATCTTGACCTCTTCTACCTCACTCTGACGATGTCCTATAATGGCTTACCACATTTGTCATGGCCTGTAGCAAATATCGTCAGACCTTTAGATTATTTCACCATGTTCTGCCTCACACTGACGATATATTCTGACGGCTTACCGCACTTGTGATGACATATTGAGAATGTCGTCACTCTCATCCAGCAACTCTTCTCTGTTGTTCTTCCTAACACCTTTTTCTGGTAGCTTACCACATCTCTACGGCTTGCAAGAAATGCCGTCAGACTCATATTAGCTTACTTATACTAGATTTTACTTATTTTGTTCATATTTCCTATATTTTCCTCCCATCCTTGCTACAACTACAATATCACAAGAAAACATTCAAAAATAACCAAAATTTTCTTAAGACTTCATAATTATTTAGAGTTAAAAGCCTCAAATGTGTTAGCATCCGCTCACATATCAAAGTTTCGAATTTATTGGATGGGGATTGGGTCATGTTAGGATCATAATTCTAGCATCTCATTGTGATAGTGCCACATCGTGGTGCTAATGGCTATGGCACTCTTACCGCATCATGGTGATCATCCAAATTGTAGTCTAGTTATGAATTCAATTGCTTGATGGGCAATTATGTCTTTTCTCCTTAATCAAAATTGGTATATCATGAAAGATATCCCCAGTTAGGGACTTATTTTCCCTTCTTCTTCAATTCTCCTAACAAATAAAAGTCGATTCATCTCCCAAAGCCATCAATTCAGTAACTTACTTTCTAAGGAAAACCAAGAATTCAAGTTCCCAAATCCAAGAACCTTCAAGAAAGCCTCAAGATTGGTGTTTCTCTTTCAATATTAAGAGCATAAGGTATGTGGGAGTTCATCCATGGGTCCCTTTTAACCCATAGAGCCAAAGAACTCTTTTTTATTTTAATTTATGAGTTTTACATTTTTCAAGTTGAATTATCTCCATGAATCCCTTGTTATATAAATTTCAATCATTTTCATATGGACATGATTATAGAATTTCTTAAATATTATAGTTACTATATCATGCTTATGCAAATCAAAATACATCCTTAACTTATGATTTTTTCTAGTAATCATGCTATCTCATCTTGTTTAAAAGAATACCTATGTTAAAGTCTTGATTTCCATGTGATCGATGAAATGCCTAAGTGATGGGTTTTGAGTAATGATTCCCTATTATGGTTTCAAAGCTTTTATATATCCTTATTCTTATTCTTATTCAGCACTGGTGGGTTATGAACACCCGATACCTAGTTGATAACATAATTTCAATATCTTCAAAATTACTTTAGATAAACCATGAGCATTCTTATTTAGTAAGTTATTACGACTATCTATTTGTTCAGTTAAACTTGGTTCAGTCCAGTAATCAATGTCAGTTTAGTTGGGAGTAGGATTTAACACTAAGAAAACCTAGGGATGAGGGCTCACCAATCAGTTTCAACATGGTTCTTAGTAGTAGTTCCTATGTTCTAGAACTACGTAGACAGCATAGGATTATGTGATGTCACCCGCCATTTTAGGACTAACACTCTCTTAAGGGTCACTGCTACTTTAGGACCGACTCCTTAGTCCTTTGGGACCCCAGTTTAGTGCATCCACATAGCTGGTGTTTGTACTCATGGCACGGTACTAACACCCTTCCAACTAGGGTTACATGTTGGAACCCGATTATCTCAGATTGGGGCATGTCAGTTAGGTGATACCTCCCATGGTCTTAGTGTTCTATTCAGTCTATAATCTAGTTAAAGTTTTCTTGACCAAAGTATACAAATTTATAGTTATTTAATTATACAAATTTTAGTATTTTAGTATATGGATTATTTGAGAAATGCATATATTCTTGGTCTTGCATTATCAGATATTATAGTTTTCATGTATTTATCATTTGTTATCTCATGTTGTTTAGTTAGTACTTACCTCATATGTACAGTACCCCATAGTTTTAGTCTGGGAATTCAGAATAAGCTTAGTATAGTTTTATAGGATTAATATTATAATTATCAGTTAGTCAGTGAATCAGATCAACTTAGTATATGCTATGTTTGGTTTTGTATGTTTATGCATTTGTGCTCAATACATTTGTATATTCAGATCCTCCAGTTATTTCAGTTTTCATTGCATAGTGTAAGAGTAGTATTCTTATTGTATCCATGTTTTACTGTTTCCCATCTTGAGTTCTACTTATTCTACAAAATTAAAATTTTAAGAAACTAAGTATAGTGATTCACTAACTTATCAGATTATGTTTGTTACTCATGATTTAAGCTACTTTATTTTTTAGTTGATTTTAGTCTCCTGATAAGTCTACTTACACTAGGTTTGCATGTTTTATGATTACGTATGAAGTCAATTGTACTTATTGCATTCACTCCCTCTTAGTACATTCCAGAAGTAGTGATCCACATATACGTCTTTGTGGTGACATTATTTCATAATGTAGGTACCAATTGTAGCTAAAACATCATGATTAGACAGTTGCAGTATCTAGCCAGTAGGTGATGAGTTCTTCTATTTTGGGGACTTCAGAAAGTTTTTATTCATGTACTCTATTATTATTCATATGTATTTAATAGTGGTAGTTGGACGTATGTCCCAGCTATATATACACAATATAGTAGAGAATTCATAGATGTCAGTCAGAGTTAGTCATGTAATTTCATTTTTTATCAGATTGTAAATTGTATCAGTATTATATTTTTCCTAGATTTTGTCATGATTATATTTCCACACAGCAAAACCAGCTATTTTATATATGATAAATCAATTGCTCAATAGTATGCCAGTTCATGGGTTAATTTGAGATCACTTGTGGTTCCAAGCACTGTGTTACAACTAGAGGGTAGTCTGGGGTCATTATAAACTTGGTATCAGTGTATTGAGTTCAAGTTTCCTAGGGTGTCTATGAACCCGTGTCTAGTCGATTCTTGTGGAACTGTACGAATTTGTGTGTCCTTTTCTTTGAGAGGCTATAGGGATTTTAAGAAATGTTTCCCTTCTTTCATGTCTTAGATCATGTAGTAGAAATTTTCTATAAGTAACTTATGCAGATTCTTACGTTAATCCATTCATGACATCTCTGCCTTATTCTTAAGGCACTAGAAATAGCTAGCTTTAATTCTTACAGATGTAGTATTTTCATAAAGCGCTTCACAGATAGTTATGGGATTGCATGCAGGCTCAAAAGTATCCCATCAGTGCCATTATGTTCTACACGTTGAAAGAATTCACTTTTTTGTTCATGAAAAATCATGCATTGAGTCAAAGTCAGATGTTCTTTTAAATCCCTTCTCAGAATCCTATGAAAGAATATGACCAAGAGTTAGAAGCATGAACTTAGAAGTTTAACAATAATAAAGTGGGTGATTTTTTAGATTTAGCAGATTAGGTATTCATGGAACGAGTTGTATGAAGGGTGAATCAGTAGGCTTTAAATAGTGTATGCAAGAATTTAAGTTTATTAATTCAATAATATGTTGTTGATGTTTGGCATGTTGGTGTAATGGTAATTTTCATGGTTTAAATGTGATGTTAGTAGGATATGAAGCAAGTTAGTATGGTTCATTTAAGGTTTGGGGATATCCATGTTAAGTGTTAGAAGCTATGTTTGAATCTTTGAAAATTGAGCAAATAGAAGGAAGAGATGAAATTCTTGATAGTGTGAACTCAGTGTCTGGTGTTACTTATGAAAATTCTAAGTTAATCAATGTTTGAGTTATTATATGATGACCATTGAGGCTATAGAAAGATAGGATTTGTATCTAAGAAGGAAGTACTAGCAGTGGACCTTATATTTTCAGGTATAGTCTTTCAGGGTGAGTTTATCATTTGTGTATTACCCTAGAATCTACGTAATGTCAATTCAATTTAGACTTACTTAAAGGGTCCCGTAGACTTATAATAATGGCTTAAAGCTAAAGAGGGGGAAGAGGAGGGAGGAGATGATAGAACAAGTAATAAGGCTAGGCTCTCATATTCTATTAGTGATGCCAGCATGTTTAGAATAGCAGTAAGGGAGAATGGTGCACTCATATTAGTGCAAAGTTTGTACTTCAGTCATCATAATATGTACACATGCCTTATATTTTAGTTCTATGAACATAGCTCATATTCATGCTATTTTCATAGAATCATGCATGCTTCCAGTTCCGAGTATGAGGAGTTCCAATTCACTCAGCAGTTGAATCATTTTGCATGAATTAATGAACTCCAAACTCATATCATGCAACTGATGACTTGTGTACTTATGATTTATAGTATGTTCAATTCCAGGTACTCATGCTTCACTCCTAATGATCAGTGAAATTCAGAGCATGTCATGTATATCCTCAGTTTTGATCTTTATAATGAATCCATGTCATGGATACTCTATTCATCAAGCTTCAGTTAAGTGTCCAAGTTATGAATAGTATTCCTCCATTCTTTAAGTCTTCTTGTTCTAACCTTTCAGTGACCATTCTTTAGGTCAAGATAGTGATGATAAACAATTATTTTGATGGGAGAGAGTAAATGTTTCTTCTTGATAAAAGATTGTTGTATGCTTGTTTTAGCTAAGGTTGTAAGTGTGATGTAAGATTGAGGCCAAATTTTTGTTATATGTCATGGTTAGTCACAATTTTGTGTTTGTTTTCTTGGGGTAGTGCAAAGAAGTTATTGTTGATAGTGTTTTTGAGGAGATGAGAAAGATGCTTTTATGGTTGTTTATTTAGAAGTGCAGATGTGGTTATCATGATAGTCTTGAATTTCATGTTTATAAATATATATACATATATGTAGAAGAACGCATTGGGCATCAATGAATGTCTAGTAGGGGTTGAATATGGTTAGTGAAGTGGTAATAAGAATTATTCATGAGATAAGGAGTTGTGAAAGCGTAGGGTGTATTTAATTCATGATTCGAACTAGTATTATGGTGTGATGGGTAACAATCTATAGATTTGAGTATGCTTTAACATAGTGAGAGAATTCAGTTCAGCTCAGACTTTAGTAGATAGACTTATTATTGCCTATGTGAAGATTTTAAGTATCCTCAAGTAAAGTGCATTTTTGAAGTGGAATGAATAATTGAGTAAATGCTTTCAGTATAATTCAGTCGGTATAACCAACAATTTAGTTTAGTAGTCAGACACACAAGTTCCTATGATTCTCTATCTTTCTATCTAGTCTTACTATCTGAAGTTTCCTGAATATGAATATTCCATGAGGTAACTTATCAACAATCATGCAAGTTGTAAGTTCAGTTAGGTCCTTACTTCTAGTCTAAATTAGTCTTAACCATAAAGGATGTCTATATTAGAAAATTATATCATGTTGGTTATCCAACATCATAAGTTGACCAAATAATACAAATGGATTCACATATTTTAAAATTGTCACAACAGGTATTTATGAGTTCAGTTCAGTTCATGAATTATTTTTCAGATTCTGATATTTAGTAATGATTGAGTTCATAAGTGTCCCATGCATCATCTTAGTCATTCCTTAACATTTCAACAAAGTTTATATAATTTAGGGGATGAACGATCCCAAGGGGGAGATATTGTAATACCCTGAGTTTTCATGTCCAAAACCTCTTATCTTTTTAGTAGGAAATAAAATCTAGCCTAAAGTAATGGTTCCTCATAAGTTAACTCTCTCATTTCTATCCCAGCCTTATAATAATTGTCATATCATTACATATATTAAAGGAGTAAGCTCAGTTCATGATATTTAGTTCATGTGTCATGTTTCGGAATCAGCAATGCAATCATGCTCCCAATCATGCATGTTCAGTACATAATCTCAGTTACCTCAGAACAGTACTCTCAATCTAACCAATTGCATTCGAGGATGAATATTCCTAGAGGGGACATATTGTAATACCCTGTATTATTCTTAGCTCAGTTCGGCTCCTAGGTACATCATAAGAGGCTTAAATCCTAAAAATTTTACTAAGTGTTGGGGACTTAATCCTTTTAAGGCCTCTTAAATTTGAGGATTTTAAATATGTCTTCCCGACCCTGAGATATTTGTTTTTTGAGTTAATACATGTTCAGGGGTGTAAGGAGAATGTCTTGGGGGAGTGTCAGGTTTTTTGAATGAGGATTGTGTCATGTTTGGATCACAATTCTAGAATCTCAGTGTGATAGTGCCGTGTCGCGGATCTAATGGTGATGGAAATCATACCGTGTTATGTTGATCATCCAAAAAGTAGTCGAGTTACAAATTTGATTGCCTGAGGGGTAATTGGGTCTTTTCTCCTTAATTCAAGTCGGCATATCATGATAGATATCACCATTTAGGGCATTATTTTCCCCTCTTATTAAATTTTCCTCTCAAAGAAACCTTATTCATCTCCCAAAATCATCAATTCAATTACTTAATCTCCAAGGAAAACCAGGAATTCAAGTTCCCAAATCCAAGAACCTCAAGAAAACATCAAGGTTGGTATTTCTCTTTCAAGATTAAGAGTTTAAGGTTTGTGGGAGTTCATCCATTGTTCTTCTTTCACCCTCTACATGGTCATATCAGATATGGACAAGTATTACTGTGGAAGTTGTACCTTGTATGGACATATCTTGTATGAACATACTTTATGGTTCCATCCCTCAATCAAGGAATGAATTAAAATCCTTTATTGAGAAGAAATCTCTTGGGTTTACTAACAATGATCAAAGGCCGAAGAAGTTAAAGACTATAAAGGAAAAGACAAAAGGCTTAACCACTCATGCAACTTCAAAGAAGAATCAAAATTTGCCTCAATCTTAGTCTTACAAATATTTGTACTTCTTAGATTACAATAGTTATATAAAGAATAGGATCGAGTCAACTTTGTAATAAAAATTGAAGCTGTGTCACGAGATTTGAAGAACAAAGTAAGTCTTAGAAACTTATTTCTCATAATTATACTCTATCCCAACTTTGAAAAATCTAAGAAAATGTTGAAACCCAAGGGGACTAGAAGTAGACACCACATTGGTGTTCTGAACAAGGATAAATCTGTGTGTTTTTATTTACGTTAATTTATTTACATATCCATTTATTTAAATCTGATCTATTTTTTTTGAAATGTGTTAATCTGTGGGCGAGTTGACTTTGACGGTTTAATAGTCGACTCATAGAATATTTTCAATTCACACAACCTCTTGAATTTCAATCGGATTTAGAGAAAGCCGCACCAACAGTTTTTCTTAACCACACGTGAGCAAAGATCAAATGTCAAAAAATCAAAATTTTAGTTCTCTTCTTCAAGATGGTCATTCCATTAAAAGACCACCATACTTTAATGGACAACACTACTCATATTTGAAGAACAAATTCAAAATCTTTGTCTAACCAAATGACTTCCAAGCCAAGGTCATCATTAAAAAAGGACTAAAGCCAATTCCTGGACTCATGGAGAAGCAAAATGATAAAGGCAAAGAATTGAGTAGTACCGACATAGAAGATCTTGAAAGCTTTGAGGTCACCAAATAACAACAAGGGGTAATCCAAACTAATGCACAAGCTATAAGTTTTACTTCTTTGTGCTGTTGGTAGAGAAGAATACGGTAAGATATAAGCCTGCGAGACTACAAAACAAATGTGGGAAAAATTTGAGGTAACCGATGAAGGAACCACAAAAGACAAAAAAGTCAAATATAGCTACCCTAGTCAATGAATATGAGTTGTTCAAAATGAAAAAATGAGATCATTGAAACAATGTTTTCCGATTTAGAAAAATCTTTTGCGAGCTAAAATCATTTGGAATAATTTATCAAAATACCATGCAAGTCCAAAAGCTGGTCAGAAGTCTCCCAAAAGTTTTGGAAACTAAGGCTGGCATTCTGATCTTTACAACATGACTGACGATCTATGAGGTAATATCATTGCCTATTAACAAAATTATATCAACAAGTACCACAAGGAGGAAAATAAGAAACCAGTAGCCTTTAATACCGCCCCAACTGAAGAAGAGGACTTTCTACAAGAAGCCAATAACAAAGGAATGACTCTCATAAATAATGGAGTAAAGAAAATCATGAGACAAAGACAACAAAGATCCTAAGGAGCAAAAGAAATGATTCAACTATAAATGGTGATCGCTTTTATCAGTGTGTAAGGTTTGGACTCTTCAAGAAAAATAGTCTAGAACTAAGAAGAAGACCATCAAGAATGAATCAAAATTTTGGATCTTGGAGTAATTAAGACAAAATAGAAGCAACCAACATGTGATTCATGGAAAAATGTGAATCTTCCAAGGGAAGACCACATGACTATCATAATTGTAATATGCTTTAATATAATTTAGATATGATAATTGTCGCACTTTAAAAAGTTATAGATGAATATAATAAAATCTCCTAAGAGAATAGAATTTGGGAAGCTCGACTTAAATAAGGTCTCATAAAGGAATAAAGAAACTGTAAAGGAGAAATCAAATCATGTTAAATTGAAATTGATTTAATTCAAGAAGGGCTTGATAATGTAAAAATATAACTGAATTGCATTATAAAATCACCAAGTTATAATTTTGTGAGATTGAACTCTTTAAAAATAAACTCAAGTTCCTTATTAGAATCATTTAAATAAGCCAAGACCTCTTTCTCCTGTCGAGGATCTTTCTATTTTATCTGTGGATAGAATGCATAAAAATCTTGCAATTGTAGGCATAAGACTAAAAGTATGTGGGTTTTAAAGCCTAGAGGGAGCACATCAAACCCGCAATGACCCAAGACCACTTTGGTACCTAAATAAAATTAATTTTCTTGCTTTATAGGAACATGCCCACAAAATATTTAAAAAAGGAATGTGGGTCATTGATAATGGATGTTCCAGACATATGACGAAAATCAAATAATATATTTATCATCTAAAGAAAATAGAAAGATGATAGTTAGATTTGGAGATAACACTAGAGGAAATTTCATCAGAGTCAGCTTAGTAAAACTCAGCTCCTCATATGAACTTATTGAAGTATTTCAATCCACGAAGTCATGAGGTATTTTCCTAGGTATTCTTCTACCAGTCGTGCTTAAGAGGCTTATAATAAAAGAAGCTTATACATTTAGAATCTATGAATATTTTATTTAATGAAGTGTCACCCTCCTACGAGTTTAAGTATTGATGAAGAATAGGTGTGTAATTTCTAATCCGAAGCCAAAGAAAACAAAACTCCCAATCTTTCACAAGACTAGTCGACTACACTTCCTCTAGAGTTGATTCCTATAGAGAAAGTAGTCAAACCATGTGTTCCAAGAGAATAGAAGCACAATGCTAGCTATCCAAATAAGTTTATCATTGGAAATCAAAATGATAGGATGCAAACAAGAACCTTTTTGATAAAGAAAGCATCTGTTACTATTGTATCTTAATCAAACAAAACATTATCGATGAGGCCCTCAAATATGAATTCTGGGTTGAGGACATGAAGGAAGAATTGAACCAATTCAAACAAAGTTAAGTGTGGACTCTACTTAAAAGACCCAAGAACTGCTCAATAATTGCAACCAAATGGGTCTAAGGAAACAAACTGAATGAAAAAGGTAAAATGATCATAATTAAGTCTCGAATAATAGCTCAAGGATGCTACAAGCAAGAAGTTATTGACTATGATGATTCCCTTGCTCCGGTAGCAAGGTTAGAATTAATTTGCATCATATAAGCTTCTTATACTTATAAATATTTTAAGTTATAGCAAATGGACGTCAAAAGTGTATGTTTAAATGGATTCGTTCATTAAGGAGTCTTTGTAAAAGAAAAACACTGGTTTTGAAAACCCATCTTATCCAAATCATGTTTTCAAATTTGAAGAGCACTCTATGGTCTCAAACAAGTTCCAAAGGCTTAGTATGAGAGGTTGAATAACTTTATGTTAAATTATAACTTAAAAAGAGGTAAAATTGGTACAACACTATTTATACAAAACCCTGACTTAAATATTTATACTGTGCAAATTTATAAGGATATTAATAGTTTTGGCAGTCCTAACATCTCCCTATGTGAGAATTTTGCTAATTTGGTGAAAGAAAATTTGAAAATAATTCTGATGAGAGAATGAATCGTTTTATTGGGACTACAAATCAAGAAAACAACCAAAGGTATATTCATTAGTCAAGACAAATGTAACTCCCCAAATCTAGTACCTAAAATGCTACACGGTGCTCATGACCCTGAAGGAACATAAGCTAACCCATGACTGATATCTATACCTATATACTACATAAAATATTGTATAATGTGTAAACATGAACTGAAAGGCCATACGGTTCAACACTGGGATATAATATTTGATAAAAATATAACATCTGGGTGGGGTATGAAATACCCAAAACAACTGAAATAAATTGTCTGAAACATTCTATAGTTTGAAAAGCCTCTAAATCATGACTGAACTATCTGAATAAGGAGTTGATGGGACACCTGCCCAACTAACACCAACTAATAAATAAATTAATGAGGTATGAAAGTAATGATCATGTCCTCGAAAGATGAGGACTCACTGCTAACTCTGACTGTTGATACTGGAATCTACTGATGCTCTGGAGCTTGTGTCTCAGAACCTCTGGTATAAGACACCATAGCGCAAATACGCCAGTACTTTAAATGTACTTATATGCATGTGAGGTAGGCTGAATGCATGGGGTTCATATGTATGAACAATACTGACTAAATGACTAATATGAATGTGAGAAGGCATGCGTGAATACATAGTAACTATAACTGAGATCGTGACAACATGCATTTACTGATAACTAACACGACTGGCAACTGAGTTCTGATAACTTATATATAACACCTCACATTTTGGACTAGAATGGAACTCCGTCATTCATATGCGTAAATGTTCCAAAAGCCTTAAATCCTTTGTAAATTTAGTGTGTTAACCAATTATGTAGTGTGAGAATCTATTTTAGCAGGAATTAAGACCATAGAGGTCCCATAACTCAAGGACAAGTTGAAAGCGTTCCCATCGTTTAATATTTAGTGAGTGTCAAAAGTTGGGTCAAATTCAATCGACCATAACTCATTGTATATATCGAATTGAGGACCTACTATATATCAAATGAAATCTCTTTGGATTATCTTTCCAACTCTACCAATTTTTTCAAAATCCAATATCAGACCAAGGAGTTATTCCCATTTTACTCTAGCATGTCAGGCTGGGAAACTGAGTGACGACATTCCTGATAAGCCATCACAAACGTGATGACTTATCACCAATGTCTTCAGACTTGGGTAGATTTCCATCCCTAGTGACAACATTTTATGATAAGTTGTCACACCCGTGACAACTTATCACCAATGTCGTCAACATTAACTAGAATATCAAGATTTTACCTTTTGTGATGACATTTCGAGATGATTTATCACCAGCTTGTCGACATGTCACAAATGTCGTCAGCTATTTTTTTCAGTAATTAAGGGATGTTTTTGCATGGGTATATTTATCTTTTTCCATCTTTTGGAGGCCTCTATAAAAATGAGAAGTCTCATCCAAACCCTAATTTCATCATTTTCTCTTCCAATTCTCTTATAAAAATATCTAGGATTTCAATTCATAAACATTAATCTTCCAAAAATCATCCATATATCTTCAAGATTTCTTCAAGAATCAAGTTCCTCATTATGTGGGCTTCGAGAATCATTTATTACAAGAGAGAATAGAGTCTCAAACATTAGAATTCATCAAATTTCAAAGATTAAGGTATGCAAATGTTGATTCTTGGGTTCCTTTAACCTAAGAAACTCAAAAATCCTTTTTAAAAATTCATAGATGATATTTTTATGAATTTTTATGATTTATGTGGTTTGAAATTGAAGTTCTTGATGCGGTTGAAATGAAATTCATGATTTGATGATAAACACTCAAGCTTTGACCCTAGTATGTGTTGATCTTGTAGTGTTCATAATAAAGCCTCTTCAAGGAGCATGTTTAATTATCTAATCATGTTAATTTATGTAATGAATTTTTGTAAGGCCAAGAAGATTGAAGTGTGATGTTGTTATATGTTGACGGACGTTTGAAATAATCATGTTTTTCCATGTGTGTTGAATCATGATCATACCATGTTGAAATCCTTGTATGACGAATTGGTTGACGGAGTCATGATATTTATAAGTAGTAATTGTTGACTAACTAAGTCATGCTCCCTACATGTTTGATAAAATGCTTGTATGAAGAAAATTGGGTCATTATGACAATGTTGACTAGAAATCCCCAAGTTTGGTATAAGCTAAGCATGCCAAGTGTTTGTTAAAAAGCTTTAGTCAATGGATGGTAACATGTTAGCATGAAATCCTTTATTATGTACCTTCAACGCATGTCATGTGTTTATTGCAAGATCTTGCAGAATGAGTTATGAAGTGTTGGCTTGCATTTCCTATAAAAATACATGTTATTATTTCCAAGTGCTTAAAGTAATGTTTTATTGAGTATATAGTGAATCTATTACTATGATATGGATGTTGGTCATGAATTCAAAGAGTCGAGTCCTATCAGTTTCCTTCCATCGAGTCATAGGGGAACTTGTACTCGAAAAATATAGCTGTGTGCCTAGAGACAAGTCAGTCTCAAGATAATCTCAGTTGTGCCATTATCAATCGAACTCAGTCAATGACTGAATAGTAAGAAAACTCAGTAAATCTCAGTGTTCTGTTTAATCAAGCTCAGTACTCAGTATTCAGTTCAGATTCTAGTAAATCCCCTTTAAGTTACAGAACTCAGCTTCATTCAGACATAAAGTTGAATTCTGAAATATTCCATCAGATAATGAAATCAGGTAAACTCAGCCACCTTAGTCAAGTAAGCAATTCAGTAACAGATTTAGTTTAGTTGAAGTACAAGTTCTAAGATTCAGTTCAGAGTCTTTCAGTTGGGAGTAGGAGCTAGCACTGAACGAGTGCAGGGATGGCGGCTCCCCGTCAGAGAGGCAGAGTCATTTGGAGCAATCCTTGAACTCCAGAACTGTGTAGACAACGTAGGATGTAGGAGTCACTCATCTGAAAAAGGCTTGTCATCCGTCAGAGAGGCTTGACTATTATACTACCTTAGGCTTGACTTCCTAAGAGGGTGATCCGTCAGATAGGCTTTACCAGAGAGGTCTGTATTCATGGCATGATATTAACACCCTTCCAGCTGGGGTTACAGGTTGGACCCCACTAGTTCTGGCTCAGGGCATGTCAGTTAAGTAAGAACTCCCACAGTTGCAGTTTCATTATCAGTCTACAGGGTAGAACTCTAAAATTAGGACTGTCAGATACAGTCATCTATCTCAGTAAGGAACTCAGATAGTTCCAGTGATTCGTGGACCACCCACTAGATAGGCATGGTCTCACATAAAGTTATTCAGCATCAGTAATTAGAGAGATCTCCTATTAGATAGGCTTGATCTAAGTCAGATTCAGTTAAGTATTCTCATTATCAGAAGATTCAGAGATCACTCATTAGATAGAGTTGATCTCAAATTCAGATTTAATTATTCCTCATCATTATAGAAGACTTAGAGATCATCCACTAGATAGGTTTGATCTCAGATTTAGCCAATTGATACTAGCAGGCTTAGACTCAGTTGTTGATATTAGTTGACTCGGTTATATAGTATTCAAAAGTTACTGAACTCAGGTATTAGTTTCGTAGCTCCAGATACTCAGAATCTCAGTATGTTTAGAAAGTTTAGCTTGATAGTATATCTAGTATCAGTTATCAGATTTAGTCCAAGTATTCTTAGAGTCAGTATGTGCAGTAAGTTCAGTAGTTACAGATTCTCTATATGTGTTAATCCAGCTCTGGAATATCATTCAATTAAGTAATTTTTCATGCATAAACCCTTGAATTTAGCCTTACTTCATTTTCATACTCAGTACATTCCAACATACTGATGCATTTGTGCTATGGTGTTGTTATTTTATTTGACACCATAGGTTCAGAGGCACGATCTAGAGTACCCGTAGCAGTCCAGATTCAGTCAGCAGTAGTAGAAGTATTAGAGAGTCCTCATCTTTCGAGGACGATTATTATTTTAGTATAGTATTATATCCAATTTATTTTATTAGAGGTAGTTAGATAGGGATATGTCCCATCAACACCACAGTTCAGACAGTTAGAGGTTTTTTGGAGAGTTGTATATGTATTCAGTTTGTAGAATTATGTATTTTAGATAGTTTGAACCTTATGGTAAGTTTCCACTAATTTTCTGCATGTATTTTATTATATTATGCAGTGAACAGGTACAGATATCAGAAGAGGGTTAGCTAGTGGTCCTTCATGATTATGAGAACCATGTGGTATTCCAGTTACAAAAAATTAGGGAGTTATATGATATAATTGGTAGCATGAGTGACTGTATCTGAAAGTCCAAAATTTGATGGAACTAGCTGAGCTCTGTACTGTTCTGAGTTGACTATATCTGATAGTCCTAAACCTGAAGAACTAGCTGAGTTCTTTTACTGATACTAATACTAAAACTGTAGGGAGTATTTATTTAACCAACATCCCCAAATATGCCCTGATTGGAAGGGTGTCAGTACTGTGCATCTGGTAAGAACAATCTGTGAGTGACCCTCATATAACAGGTATCTCTAGTAAGAATGGTGGGAACCCTCATATAACAGGTTAAGCCACCTTATCTACCCTCATATAGCAAGCTATGATGTCTCCACCTATGCTGGCTACATAGTTCTGGAATGCAAGGATTGCTTCTAAGAATTACACCCTTATATAACAGGTGTGTTCCCATTCTTAGGTTCACTTGCTGATAATTTATACTCCCATTTTAATAGATAATGAACATGATTAACTGAACTGATATGACTAATTTAATTGAGTTCCGTTGATTGATAGAATCTTATTGAGGTATGATAACTGACTGAGATTTACTAAAGTTACTGAGTTTTCCTAAGTCATGAGACTCATTGAATTGCTAACTGAATTCTACTGAACATGGCTTGACAGAGAGTATATTGAGAACATGACATAGGCTTTAGGCATACAACTAAATTGTCAGGTATAAGTACCACCAGGTCTCGATGGAAACAAACTGACAAAGAATGACTTTCTTGAATAAACCACCAATATCATAGTCCATAATTCATTTATTGAGGCATTTCATCAAACATGTGATATGCATAAACTTGTACATACATGAGGATTGCATAATATCATACTAGTTGGGCACTTTTCCTTCACATAGGAATTTAATCAAACACATAGTAAGCATATTATATGTAGACAACATTATACCACAGTTAAACATCACGATTCAACTCTAATTTCATCATCCAAGGGTTTAATCGTAGGTTCACATGACTCTACACCTATACTAATCAATTCCACATAAAATTGATCACCCAATATGGATTATAATTTAATTGGTCATTATCAATATGAAAAAAAGCAAACCCAACATGAAATTCATAAAGAATCCATACACTTGAACTTTGAAAAGAGATTCTTGAGCTTCATGGACGAAATAAGTCCATGAACGAACACTATGCATACCTGGTAGTGAGTTTCTTGAAGTTCTTGAGCTTGAAGAATTTGAATCTCTTAGTTCATGAAGAAGATTTGGATTTTGTTGCTTAAGGATTGCTCATAGGAAGAAAACCCTAATTTTTGATGTTGTGGAAGAATAATGAATTTTTGGAGCCTTGGTCGAATATTACTAGGAATTTAAATAGGTGGTAAAAGACCAAAAGGCCCCTTTAAAAATAACTTAAAAATAATTGAATAGGATGTACGACGATGGGTGCGACGGTCTATCACTGGCTCAATGGTCAGTCATTTTGACCTTCGCATGTGGATCAGGAAAAGGACTCGCTTCCTAAGTAGCGTTGGCTTGGGCAATGGTCCATCGCAAGTTCGATGGTCTGTCAACCTATCTGTCGCACCTTATCCAGAAGGTTGCCTCACTACCTTGGCTGCGACGGTAAAGGCGACGGTCCATCGCTAGATCGACGGTCCATCAACCTGGCCGTCGCACCCGGGCAATTCTGATAGCTCTTGGTAAAACATCCATAACTTTTAACTCCGATATCGGATTTTGATGAAATTGGTATAGTTGGAAAGATAATTCAATTTACCACATGATAAAAAGTGAAAATTATAAAAATTCGATCTTTACAAAAGTGGATTCATCTTTCAAAGAAAGTTTTTAACTTTCTTGGGATAATTTCAAGCTAGGAAAAATTATGGGGTATTACAATATCTCCTCTTTGTGAACATTCATCCTCGAATGAGAATGAGAATTAGGGGAGAATATAAACTGATGTACATACTGAACATGAATGACTAAAACATGATTTCATGACTGACATGACTGATAACTAAATATATCATACTGAGCATGCATATCTGATGCCTATGTAGCTGATTCATGAATGCATGGCTGAGAGTTCTGGTGAACCATGTTTCTCACAATGAGAATGCATGTATGTTGCATGATTATATAAATAAACTAATACTTGAATGCATGATTGAATATGCAATGGTATTTAATACCAAATTTGTGATGAAATCTGGAACATGAACTGTATACCAAGCTTGTAGCTAAAGTCTGAACATGAAACTGAAAAGCTTAAGGAGAGCTATTACCTTGATCTTGATAAGAGTTGGAGGAGAAGAGGTGAGGATACTTCATTTCATATCTTCTTCTGCTTCCCAAGTAGCTCCCTCAACGGACTGATTTTGCCAAAGAACTTTGACTAAAGGGACTTCTTTGTTCGTCAGTCTACGAGTCTGACAGTTTAGAATTTCGACTAGAATCTCTTCATAAGAGAGGATGTTCTGAACATCTATGCTCTGAATAGGGACTACAACTACTGGGTCACCTATGCAGTTCTTGAGCAAAGAGACATGGAAGAGTGGATGAACTGAGGCTTGGTCTCAAGGCAATTCGAGCTCATAAGCTACCTTGCCTTAACAACTGAGAAATTTGAAGGGACCGACATATCAGGGACTGAGCTTTCCTTTCTTGCCGAACCTCTTTACTCCCTTCATGGGATATATCTTTAGATAGACATAGTCACTAATATCGAACTAGAGATTTTTTTTATGAGCATCTGCATAAGACTTCTGTCGGCTCTAGGAAGCCCGAAGTCTTTCTTTGATCAACTAGACATTTCTAAGGCATAGAATACTAAGTCAGGTCCAATCAATGAGGCCTCACTAACTTCGAACTAACAAACTGGAGATCTACATCTCCTACCATAGAGAGCTTCGAATGGAGCCATCAAAATACTATTGTTGTATGCAAACTCAATCAAAGTCAAGTGGTAATCTCAACTACCCTTGAAATCAATTACACATGCATTTAGCATATCTTCTAGGGTATGAATGGTCCTTTATCCTTTACCATCTGTCTGAGGATGAAAGGCTGTACTGAGATGAATTTGGGCACCAAGACCCTTTTGGAATGCTTTTCAGAAATAAGAGGTGAACTGAGTACCTCTGTTTGAAATAATAGATAGTAGAACACCGTGCAATCTGACCATTATCTGATGTAGATTTTGGCATAATCCTTGGCTGAATGAGAGGTATGGACTGGAAGAAAATGAGCTAATTTGGTCATTCTATCTACAATGACCCAAACTAAATGATGCTGATGATGGGTATGAGGCAAACCCATTATAAAGTCCATGTTCACAACTTCCCACTTCTATGTAGGACTACTAAAATCCTACATGGACCTACTAGGCTTTTGATTCTCTATCTTAACATGCTGACATGTAGAGCACTTAGCCACAAACTCTGGAATATATCTCTTCATCCCACTCCACAAATAGATTTCCCGCAAATCGCGGTACATCTTTGTGGCCCCTTGATGAATAGAGTAGTGTGCACTATGCGCTTTTGCAAGAATTCTCTACCTTAAGTCGTCTACACCTAGAACACACAGACGACCCTGACAATGCAAAAGACCATCTCCCCCTTGGGAGAAAACCTCTACTTTCTAATCCTTGACTGACTCTTTTAACTTGACAAGGCTGGGATCTCTATCTTGCTTTTCTTTCACCTCAGAAACTAGAGATAATTCTGAACTACTATAAACCCATATGTTATCCTTCTCTGAATCAACTAAGAGAATACCTAGTCTGGAAAGCTAATGGATTTCCTGAGATAACTTCTTCTTATTGTCCTCAACATGAGCAACACTACCCATAGACAGTCTACTGAGAGCATCGGCCACAATGTCTGTCTTGCCTGGATGATAAAGGAAACTCATGTCATAATCTTTCAAGAGCTCTAACCATATTCTTTGATGAATATTAAGATCTTTTTGAGAAAATACATACTGAAGGCTCTTATGATCTGTGAAGATATCTACATAAATACCGTATAAATAGTGCCTCCAAATCTTCAAGGCAAATACTACGCCTGCTAACTCAAGATCATGAGTAGGATAATTCTTCTCATGGGGTTTAAGCTGCCTGGAGGTGTAGGATATGAACTTACCATGCTGCATGATGACACAACAAAAACCTACTCTAAATGCATCACAATACATTACAAACCCATCTAAGCCATCTGGAAAAGCTAGGACTAGAGCTGAGGTGAGTCGGGTCTTAAACTTCTGAAAACTTTTCTCGCAAGTATCTGACCACTAAAACTTGATTTTCTTCTATGTGAATCTGGAAATAGGGGATGTAATAGAAGAAAATACCTCAACAAACCATCTATAATAGCCAGCCAAAACTAAGAAACTCCTGATTTTTGATGGAGAGACAGTGCGAGGTCAGCTTCATATTGCTTTGGCCTTTTGAGGATCTACTCTAATGCCATCACCAAAAATTATTTGACCAAGGATTGCTACTTACCTTAGCCAAAACTCGTACCTACTAAATTTGGTGAACAACTAATGATCTCTGAGAGTCTGAAGTACAATTTTGAGATGGTCTACATGATCACCTCACTGCAAGAATATACAAGAATATCATCCATTAAGACTATGACAAACATGTCCAAATACTGCTTAACATATAGTTCATCAAGTCCATGAAAGCTGCTGGGGTATTAGTAAGACCAAAGGACATGACTAGGAATTCAAAGTGATCATACCGAGTACGAAAGATTGTTTTTGGAATGTCATATTCTCTAATTCTGAGCCGATGGTAGCCTGATCTGAGGTCTATCTTAGAGAAATAGCTGGCACCCTGAAGTTTGTCAAACAAGTCATCAATTCTAGGGAGAGGATACTTGTTCTTGATCATGACTTTATTGAGATAACGGTAATCAATACACATCCTAAGAGAAACGTCTTTCTTTTGCTCGAATAAGATTGTTGCACCCCACGGGACACACTAGGTCTGATGAATCCTTTATATAAGAGATTCTTCAACTTCTCTTTTAATTCTCTAAATTCTGTAGGTGCCATTTTGTATGGTGGAATAGATATAGGCTGATTATCTGGAAAAAGATCAATGCCGAAGTCTATTTCCCTTTCAGGAGGAATTCCTGGAAGATCTTTGGGAAAGACATTTGAATATTCACTTACTACTGGGACTGATTCAAGACTGGGAGTTTCGAAACTAGTGTCTTTAACTCGAACAAGATGCTAGCACATCCCTTAGATATTATTTTCCCTGCCCAAAAGTAGGAAACAGGCTGACCTCTGAAAGCTGAAGTACTACCCTTCAACTCAAGGACGGGTTTATTTGAAAACTGGAACTAGACTATTCTATTTCTACAATCGACTATGGGAAAGAAGGAATGAAGCCAATATATGTCGAGAATGACATCAAAATCAGTCATCTCTAATTTGATTAAGTTTGCTAGAGTGACTTTCTGAAATATCATAATCGGGCAGTCCCTATATACCCACTGGGCTATGGTGGTTTTATCCACAGGGGTAGAGACTAAAAAGGGCTCTACTAGAATTTTTGGATTGATTCTGAAATTACCTGCTATATAGGGAGTAGCAAAAGATAAAGAAGCTCCCGAATCTAGCAAAGCGTATACATGCACATGAAAGATTTGTAATGTACCAATAACTATATAAAGAGAATTTTATTGGTCTTGTCAAGAATGGAGAGCATAAATTGTACTTGGGATTTACGCACTAGTAGTACTGGAGGAAGCACCTTGTTGTTTTGGGTGATCAGATTGAGTTGAGGAATGGTTCTACTAACTCTGAGGACCTGGCTGAGGATAGTCTCTGACTCTGTGACCTGGCTTGCCACATCCAAAACAAATACCAATTCCAACTCTATAATTACCTTGATGGTACTTGCTATAAGTCCGGCAAAGAGGATAGGTGCCGACACTTCTAACACTGCCCTGAGACTTAGAGCCTGGCGCTTTATCTTTTCTACCATCTTTGAACTTAGGAGCTGGAGCACTAGCTAAAGAAAGAGCTAGAATTGATAACTTAGGATGAAACTAAGAATGGTTTCCTCTTTCTGATTTGGGCTGATGAAATTTAAAACTACCTATCCTTTCTCTCTTATTCTTCTTCTCCTTCATCTTAATCTTTTGATCTTCTATTTGTTGTGCATGAGTCATAAGCCTGGCTAAAGTCATGTCACTATTCAACATTATAGACCTGCACTTATTGACCACACTATCATTCACCCCAGAGACAAACTTATCTTAGCCCTGCTATCTGCAACCACATGAGGAGCATATCTAGCTAATTAAGTAAACTTAAGATAATACTCTTTCACTGTCATGTTTCCTTGCCTGAGGTTTATAAATTCTAACACTTTAGCTTCTCTCAGCTCTAGGGGAAAGGACCTTTCTAAGAATGTGGTGACCAACTCCTCCTACACAATAGGACCTACATCATCTGGTCTTTCTGACTTCCATACTTGTATTATGTGTGAGGAACATCCCATAACTGATATACAACTAGCTTAGCACTCTCAACAGCTGACACCCCCATAATGTCAGTAACCTTCTAAACCTGATCGATGAATTTCTCTGGGTCCTCATTTGACTTAGACCCGAGAAAGGAGGGATGATTCATTCAGGTGTAGTCCCAAATCCTAGCTGCAGCTGAATTGTCCACTGGGTTGGCCGAAACAACAACTGGTCATTCATATTGAGTAGTAACTGACTGAGCAAGAGTAGTGCATGGAGCTCTAAACTCTGCATAAGAAACATCTTCGCCCAAAGGTTCTTCGGCCTGAGGGGCTGACAGATTCTCATTTCTTCTTTTTGGAGGTATGTTCTGTAGAAGAAAGGGAGAAATAGATTAGAATAAGAGATTAAGTTGAGATTATGCTCATTGGAATGACATGAATACTGAAAGAAGGGAAACTGTTCCTAAAACATCGTATAGACTTCTGCTTAGAAATTTGGCGTGCAACACACCCATGTACAAGACTCTACTCGATGCGGCTTTCAGACTTCCTAGGACTCTATTGAACCTTAGGATCTGATACCAAGTTTGTAACGCCCTAAATCTGGTACATGGAATACTACATGGTGCACATGACCCCGAAGGACCATAAGCTAACCCATGATTGATATCTGTACCTGTATATTGCATAATATACTGTATAATTTGGAAACATAAACTAAAAAGCTATAAGGTTCAACACTAAGATATAATATATAATAACAATATAACATCTGGGTGGGGTATGAAATACCCAAAACAACTGAAATAAACTTTGTGAAACATGTTATAGTCTGAAAAACCTCTAAATAATGACTGAACTGTCTGAAAAAGGAATTAATAAGAAGTTAATGGGAAATGTCCCCAAATAACTCCAACTAATAAATAAATTGTTGATGTAATAAAGTAATGATCATGTCCTCAAAAGATGAGGACTCATTGCTAACTCTGACTGCTGAGACTAGAATCTACTGATGCTCTGGAACTTGTGTCTCTGAACCTATGGTATGAGACACCATAGAACAAATGCATCAGTACTCTGAATATATTAGTCTATATGTGAGGTAGGCTGAATGCATCGGGTTCATAATCATGAACAATACCAACTAACTGACTAATATAAATAGGAGAATACATGCATGAATACATACTAACTATAACTGAGATCATGATAGCATGAATTTACTGATAATAAACATGACTGGTAACCAAGTTCTGATGACTGATATAACTGGTAACATAAGTGACTGTATCTGACAGTCCTGAAAATGAAGGAACTAGCTGAGCTCCATACTGTTCTGAGTTGACTGTATCTGACAGTCCTGGACCTAAAGAAATCTTTGAGTTCTTTTACTAATACTGATCCTAAAACTGTGGGAAATAGTTATCTAAACAACATGTCCCAAATAATACAATATACATGAATTGGGGTCCAGTCTGTGCCCTGATTGGAAGGGTGTCTATATTGTGCCACTGGTAAGGAGAACATGTGAGTGACCCTTGTATATCAGGTAACTCTAGTGAGAACGGTGGGAACCCTCATATGACAGGTGAAGCCCCCTCATCTACCCTTATATAGCATGATATGATGTCTCAACCTATGCTGCCTACTTAGTTCGAGAATGTAGTAATTGCTTCTAAGAATCATACCCTCATATAAAAGGTGAGTTACCATCCTTGGGTTCACTCGGTGCTAATTTCTACTCCCATCTGAATAGACACAGAACATGATTAACTGAATTGACTGGATTGAGTTAACTGAGTTCCATTAACTGACAGAATATTACTGAGGTATGATAACTGACTGAGATTTACTGAAGTTACTGAATTTTCCTAAGTCATGAGTCTTACTGAATTCTACTGAACATGAATTGACTGAGAATATCTTGAGATCTTGACATAGGCATGCAACTAAATTATTGGGTACAAGGAGTCCCAAGAATCGATGGAAAAAAACTGACAAATCATGACTTTCTTGAATACATGACCAACATCACAATCCATAATTTATTTATTGAGGTATTTCATAAAATATGTGATATGCATAAACTTGTACATACATGAGGATTGCATAATATCATACTAGTTGGGCACTTTTATTTCTCATATGCATTTAATCAAACACATGGTAAGCATAGTATAAGTAGACAACATTATACAACAATTAAACATCACGATTCAACTCTAATTTCATCATCGAAGGATTTAATCATAGGTTCACATGAATCAACACCTATACTAATCAATTCCACATAAAATTGATCAACCAACATGGATTAGAATTCAATTGGCCATTATCAACATGAACAAAATCTAACCCAACACGAAATTCATAAAGAAATCCATACACTTGAACATTAAAAAGAGATTCTTGGGCTTCATTGATGAAAATTGTCCATGAATGAACACTATACATACCTGGTAGTGAGTTTCTTGAAGTTATCGAACTTGAAGAATTTGAATCTCTTAGTTCTTGAAGAAGATTTGGATTTTGTTGCTTAAGGATTGCTGTTAGGGAGAAAACCCTAATTTTTGATGTTGTGGAAGAATAATGAATTTTTCTAGCCTTGGTCGGATATTACTAGGTATATAAATCGGTGGTAAAAGACCAAAAATCCCCTTTAAAAATGACTTAAAAATAATTGAATGGGATGTGTGATGGTCTATCGTTAGCTTGATGGTCAGTTGTTTCGACCGTTGCACGTGCACCAGGAAAAGGACTCACTGCTTACGTAGCTAAAAATTGGGAGATGGTCTATCTCAAGTTCAACGGCCTATCAACCTGTCCGTCATACCAAATCCAGTAGGTTGCCTTACTGCTTTGGCTACGATGGTCAAGGTAAAGGTCTGTCGCTAGATCAACGGTCCGTCAACTTGGCCGTCGCACCTGGGTGATTCTGACAGTTGTCGGTAAAACGTCCATAACTTTTCACTCTGATTTCAAATTTAGATGAAATCGGTATCGTTAGAAAGCTACTTCAATTTCCCACATGATAAAAAGTGAAAATCTTAAAAATCCCACATGTACAAAAGTGGATTCATATTTCAAAGAAAGCTTTTTAAGCTAGGAAAAAGTATGGGATATTACTCCAAATATACAAAGAAACTAATCAAAAAGTTTGGCAGATAGAAATCAAAGGCCTATAGATCTGCAAAGAGTAAATCCACAAGTGTTAATTTAGACTCATTTGGAAAAGATATGGATGAAAGGACATATATGCGAATGATAGGCTCACTACCCTACTTGACCGCAAGTCAACCAAATATTACATTAATCATATGTAAGTGTTCAAGGTTATAGTCGCCCCCCAAAGAATCTCATCCGACTTCCATCAAAAGAATCATACGATATCTTATTGGAACCTAAGACACTGGACAATGATATCCACACTGTTCTCATTTTAATTTAATTGGATATTACGACGCTGACTTTGCCAGTGATAAAAATGATAGAAAAAACACTAGTGGTACGTATAAAATTCTCTGTGATGCCTTAATTTCATGGCATGCTAAGAAACAAAAAACAATTACTCTGTCCACAACTAAAGCTAAACACATAGTCATTGGAAGTTGTGGTACTCAAATTTTATGGATTAAGTATCAGTTAATTGATTTTTACTTAACTTTTAAATCTGTTCACATTATGTGACATAATACTAGTGTTATTAGCTTATCAATATATAAGATGCATCATTCTAGAGCTAAACACATAAACATTAAGCATCATTGTTTTTGTGATCATATAGAAAATGGTGATTTTTTCTCTTCAATTTGTTGACCCAGAAAATCAACTTGCAAATATTTTTATAAAACATTTACTTCAGGAAAGATTTTGTTATTAAGGGAAAAAACTTGATATAATATTCTTTACTGATCTGTTATCATTTCATAAATTTTTTGGTGATTAAAATCTTTTATTTTTTGTACTTAAAATCCATCATATATTTTTGCTTTATCTAAATGCCATCATTTCCTTCCATCCTTTCACGCTATTTTTTCTCTATATCCATAATTACCATCGCTCAGCCTTCCCACTTTCACACATTTCACTGCCACTTCGTCTCACTCATCACAACCATTCACTTTACCCCCCATCCCCTATCATCTCTCATCCTTTTATTTTCCTCTTTACTTCTTTTATACCTATCTATCTCCATTCTCCTCTACCTTGACTTGAACTGGCTCCATGGATTATCTCTACCAAATTTATCCTGACCATATTTCCAACAATGTTGAACCCGTACTTCTCTTTGAATCCTCTGATGAATCCCCCACTTGCTCACTCTAGTTAACTATCTCTAAAAAGCATTCTTCTTCAAGCCCTGTGTCCTTCTCACAAATATATTAGCCCTCTCCTCTTGATTCTTTTCGGCCAAATGAATTGCACAAGTTCTGTACTTGTAATCATAAGGAGAGATTCCTCACCTTTCAAAATCGCTCTATTGCACCAAGATGAATCGTCAACCTCTATCACCTAAGAAAGTACCATTGCAATGTCAATCCTTTTTCCTGGCCTAAGATCTGTCTATGCTTTTCCCCTTATGTGGATTGTAAGTGTTTGAAAACCACATTCATGTGTTCTATGATAACCTTCACCTGTCCCTAGACAGTGGGGAATTAGTAAACCTAATACTAGGTACTCGTGTTGTTCTCTATGATTTTATTTTTAAGAAAGTATTTGACACTAAGTTCTATGAGGCCATTCTGTTCATGAACGACACTTGGCCTGAGAATTTTGATGTTAGGTTTGAAGAAGCCAAGAAGGCTATCTCAGACCCCAATAAAAGTAGGTCTTTCTCTGGTCCTTTGTCCCTTATGTTCAAAAATCAAATTTTGGCTCACATTATTCGATCAACTTGATTCATCAAAAAGCGTAACTTAGTAATGTAACCTTGATACCACACAAACTACACCTCTCATGTGAAAATGTAAGTGATCGTTGTCAATATATTTAACCAACTTTAGAGTCGGGGTCGAATCCCACAGGGAACAATGTCAGTGGCGATTAAACTAATTTGAAACTATTGCTAAAATTCGAATTCAAACAGATGATACTAAAAGATAAAATGGGGGTTTTGGAGATTAGCAAATAATTGTTGGTCACTTTAGTTTTAGTTTTTGTAATCAAGAGTTTATGGAAAACAAGAATTATGTTCATTATAGGTTTTGGTTCTTGATAGATGCTAATAGTGATTCAAGATTCTAACGATAGGTAGAAACAATAGATTGTCTTTATCGAAGTTATGCCTAAATATTTTTCGACCTACTTAAGCATTTAATTAGCTAATCCTCTCAGGACTTAGGGAAATTATATTCACTAACCAAACTTCACCTCAGGTTAATTAACCCTGTTATAGTTTCAATTATTTAATGGAATGTTGGTAGCTTTCAAGGACCTGTCAATAATTCACTTTCTGCTATAGTTGATTTCTTATCTCAAGCAAATCAAAGCAGGTGCTATCTATCGTTTGAAACCAATAGACCATAATTAAAGCCTCAAAATTATCAAGGAGTACTATTATCATTAGAATCTTCAACACTTAGCAACCTACCAAGACCTAACCCATACATCCCATAATTCAAGTTAAAGGGATTTAGCCACTCATAATGTAATAATCGATACAACAAGTGAAATTTATAATTTGAAAGATGAAATTACAACAAGACGAATAGCAACGAGTGTTTCTAAGATTAGATCAAAGTAGAAATCCCAAAATATTGATGATATTATCTTCAAAGTTAATTGTTTTGTTCAAGCCAAGAAACTAGAGAGAAAAAACAAAATACATGTCTTCCAAAATAGGTTCAGAATCCCTTACCAGCCGATATGTTCAGCCTCCTCTTATAATTAGAAAACCTTAATATATGCTTTAAATACTTCATCCTAATTATGGAAACAAAATCACAAAGTTCAGTAATTTCCAGGATAGGTGATGACATTTTGTTACGCCTTATCAGGAGTCTCACGACTTATCTAAGATGTCATCAGCTCCTCTTCTCTTTTGACATTTGCTACCTTAGGCTGACGATGAAGCGTGATGGCTTATCAGAATTGTGATGATATATCAGACAATGTCATCACTTCTCCACCTCAGCTCCCATGTTCTGTCTGAGGCTGACGGCGGCTTTGATGGCTTATCACAAGGCTTATGGATTATCACATGTCATCGTCACTTTTTCCAACTAAATCCCATTCTCTATATAAGGCTAACGATAAAGCTGATAACCTATCAGAGTGCTGATGACTTATCAGGAATGTCATCAGCCACACATCTCTTCTATTTTCTTCAGATTTCAACACTTTTACTTCCTTCATTGTTGGTTCTCTTGCCTCTTGACTTCCACTGCAAAATCAAATATAAAACAATCAAAAATGGCAAAATTTGCTTTAGATTTTGCAATTATTCTCAGTTAAAAGCCTTAAATGTATTAGCATCTGGTCCCACGTCAACACCCTTAACTTAAAAAAATTGCTTGTCCTAAAGAAACTAAAATACAACTAAGAGGATACAAAGTATATTTGGCAGTCAATCATCTATATTATCTCAAAATGTCTTCACCATCTCCAAGGTCAATTAATTTAAAAAAAACAGTGTATATTATTGAAGAACAACAATGCGACATACAGGAATCAAGATATGACATCAATTCAGCAACAACAACCATGCATGTGCCAAGATTGCACTATCCAAAAAAGTTAGCAACTAGCAACGTAACCAGTGTACCCTCACTAAAAAGTAGTCCCACTTCACTTTTATCAAACATCACATATGTAACCATGAGGACAATCAAAAGATGCTCACTTTGAGAATGAAGTTCCAATAAATGTATGCCAAATACCATAGTCTTGCCCTTATTTTTATCACTGCGGTTTTCAGACAGGTCTGCTAGGATCACTATAGGTCTTCTCTTTGGCTTGTAATGTCGGCTAGGGGCTGGTATGATACTCGATGATTTTTAAAGTGACTAAGCCTCCTTGACACTACACTATCTACTGGGGTCTCACTTATTAACCGTTTTCTATTATTCGCTTTTCTTGATCACATATATTTAGGATGGGTGCGGTCTTTTTAACAATCATTTCTTTTTTTTCACAACTTTTCTTTTCTTATTCTTTTTACACCAAACCCAGTTTTTTATTCTTTTCTTTTATTCTAGTTTTCTTCATACTCATTTTAAATATGCACCTTTATGGTAGCCACCCTCAACTTAGGCTATTTGCCTAAGTCAAAGTGCACAATATTCAAGGAGGACCAAGGCCAAACTAGGTTTATTATGATACAAATATGAAGGTGATAGGTATAATAAAAAGGAATAGGAATTCAGGCTCAAAATAAGGATCAAGGGATATTATTCACACATGGAAGGTCATTTAGGCTAAAAGTGGACTAATATCAACAACGGCCCATGATCTTTTCCTAACCACTATCCTACAACCAAGGTAAGACCAACTGGGCAAGTTCTGGATTTAACACACAATGGGAACTAGGTAGTATCTCTCACACACACGGCACAAAGGTTCATCACAAGGTACTACCCATTTTGTTCATGCAATTGTTTAGCAATAATTATCATGTCACTAGTGCTAATGCCATAACAAGATGCACAGTGGTCACACATAAATGCATATCACACAGTTATAAAATAGACCATTGGAGAGGTGTTCAAAAATCAACAAAAACATATTAACTGCCTAAGGTACTTGTATTTCTCGTAGTAAACTACAATATTTTAGAACAAATCACAATACGCCTAAATATGCCAGCTCTACGAGAAACAAGACTCTGGGGAAAAGGGGCATGAAAACAAAAACTCTAAAAAGACATCAACACCCACAAGTAGCCCCACCCTAAATTAAAATCAGGTAATGTCCTTAATGCGTCAAACCAAAACAAGAGAGTTAGAAACATACCTGTGGCACCATATATGCAAATAAATGATGTCAATCATATAATACAAGTACAAATAACAAAATACCTTGGCTTACCTCCCAAGCAGTGCCTGATTTAAGATCGCGGCACGACCCAACTCAGCTTTTTCCTCTACCTCGAGGATATGAATTTCACCCCCAACTTAGAGTCCATCTTCTTTCTTCGATCATAAAGGGGTGGTACAAAAATTAAAAAGTCGAGTAATGCATTTAATATGGTAAACCACTTGGCCTTAAAGTGAGGTGTGTTTTTATGTTGCTTGTCTGATGTAAAATAGAGAATATAGGATTATTGTTCCTTATCTTCACACTCTTCTACTATTTTAAATGATTTCACAGACAAGATATCATCTAAACATAATGTAGAAAAGTGCTTTTAATGAGGCCCAATCAATCCTTCTTCAAAATTTACACTATCTGCTACACATTCACTTTTATTCACCTTCTCGACATCTTCACTTTGAATTGGGCAAGTGTCTTTATTAGAGATTTTCTTTGTTTCTTCTTTTGCCTATAGCAACATGTCCTCAATCGTGGAATCATATATCATGTTTGGTTTAGTTTGTTGGGAAATCACTGAGGGTTGCTCAACATCAAGCTCAACATGAATATAGGGTTCTTGCTCCTCATCTTCAAACTCTTCCATTATTTTAAATGATTCTACCAACAAGATATCATCTAAACATAATATAGAAGAATGCTTTGAATGATTGACCTCTATAGCTATCTCCTCATGAATGATTTCCTTCATGCCTTGGCACATATCACATACGATATCATATATTTCTTTCTGGGGATCCAGCATTAATTGAAACATTGCTTCAATGCCATCTTCCCGGTGCTTCGTTCTTCGTTTTCTTGACAATAAAACCTATCCAACTTATAAGAAGAACTAGAATTTAGGTTAGCAGAATAGGGGGAGGGGGAATTTGGGCAAGCACTCCAATGTCCATCTTGACTACCACATAAAGGACAATCATACTCCCGGTAGGATGGAGATGGTGCACACATCTCCCTTCGGGGAGCATATCTACAATCTCGCCAAAAGTAAGGTCCATCATAATATAGAAATGGATCATCAAGATAAGACTTCCAATCACCAAGATCATATTCATTCCCCAATTCCAAAGCAATAAGTAAACTAAAATAAAAATCTACCTAACACAATAAATAAAAGAAAACTAAAAACAAATATTTACAAGTTTGAATTCAAGCAAGTAGGATAAAATACCAAACCAATTCAATACATCAAATTATTCCCCGGCAATGGTGCCATCTGATATTTAAAAATATAATCCACACTCTTTACATTCTTTATTCTATCCATCCACTCCTATTGTCTAATCATTTTGGGGACTTATATTTATCCTATAGTTTATGTCACTTTAGAATAGTTAACCAAGAATGCAAGAACAATTGCATATTTGATAAATATATAAACCAACAATCAAACAATAATTACACACTCATGTCTGTAGACTAAATGCTTGAATGAGGGTGTTTAGAAACTTAAGGTATTACAAAGAATCATAGTAATGGAATTTATAAGTAAAAACTAAAGGAGAGATAAGGTAAAGATGAAAAAAACTATTTAGAGCCTATCTCATGAGTTTTGTCACTATCTACTCCTTCCAAAATGTTTAGAATAGAAGCTAAGTATTCTATTGATAGTGTAGGATATGTTTTTCCGAAAAAAGCCCCATGCCTTATCACAGAGGACAGTGGATGTTATAAGGTCTTATTGTACAAGAAAATTATTTTGTGCAATTGAAATTTTATCCAAGGGCATTGCACTCTCTTATCACGGAGGACAGGGAGCGTGGCACACTTGTGTGCTTAAAATTCCAATTCTCCCCTATGGTATAGTCTGTTCACTTTGCTTCGTGTACCAAGCATTGCAGATGTTGTTAAACTCATTTTAATCTTGACATTGATCCTAAACCATTTAGTCATCTTTAATAATGGTATTTCCACCAAATCAAGTGCCTTCACTGCAACAATTTAGACCTTAAACACTAATCATATCCATTAGTTTATCTAGACAAATTAAGCTCACCTAAGTTAATATATATATGAAATGTAGCTAAAAAAATATACACAAGTACATCCAATAACTAGCACTTTGATTTATAAATATACCCTAGATCACTACCCCATACTTATGTTCCTGTTCATCCTTGAGCGATTCTTTACACTACTCATAATAAAGTATGACTCCAACATTACTACTAGAATTAAGACACTCAAACTATTATTGTCACACTGAGTCTAGCATATTAATACAATGGTAGTTTTCTCATAATAGACAGTCCAGACCTACACAGTCAGAGTCAGTGGGGTAGTCTTTGAGGAATACTAATTCAGCATGATACAGTGAACAATAGATGCCGAGTAAGGGTAACAATTTCTATGTGTCAAGTCAACATCCTCTTTGTTCGATGTGTGGTACAAATCATATTGCTCATGTTATGGAAGAAATAGGGCTTCTTATACTTATGGTTAACTGGGATATATTGTTAAATTTTGTCCAAAGGGAGATTTAAGTAGTAGTATATCTACTATTCAAGTGAAAAGGAATGTTTCAAACGCACAAGCCTTTACTCTGTCTGCTAGAGCTGCTACACAGAATGCTTATGGAAAAAATTGACAAGGTGCACACGTTTTCCAAATATAGGGTGGACCATTAAGATTTTTCTCTATGATTAAATAGTATAGTGAGACATCTAGAGTGATAGCTGATATCACCAAAGATTACACCTCCATGAAATAATAAAATGGTCACTTGTTAAATATAGAACCCAACTTGGGGCCAATATAATGAGGAATACATTAGAAGTCAATCACGAGATTGTTGATGTAATTGGAAATTGCAGAAAGTAAATGGGAGTTTTTGACCAATTATTAGTAACAACACCAATGCTGGGACATTAGAGTCTTTATCAATTTGAGACAATCACTATGATTGTGTTCCCTCTGACTTTAGAACTCTACAGACTTGCCAAACAATCTTGGTTTGTTTCATGAATGATCGAACAAGTTATGTATCACCAAATCATATCTTGAGCTTGGTTTGAATAAATTTCAGTCATCTCCTCTTGATCTCAGAGTGTGGCATTTGCGACACTTATTTTATGATCAAAGATTAACTATTGAATCTCAGTCACAAGTTAACTAGATGAAGAATGACCACCTAAAAATTTTATTGTTATCTCATTTTCCTAATCTCTATATCTCTTTTGACCAAGTATCAAATACCGGCAATGTAATACACTGATCATTCCTTAAGCCTAAATCTATCTTTTTGAATGGATATATATGACTTCCAAAGTTATTGATGTTTAAATCATGTTGTATTTCTTCAATTTCCTCTTTTTATCATGTAGATCATTGAATAAGATTTCCATCGATACCAATTTCCTTGAAATCCGACATCGGATGATTGAGTTATGGTTGTTTTATTGAATACTATCGAATAGCCCAGGTTTGACAGTCGGCCTGGTGGACCGTCAGGTCCTTGGTGGACCGTCAAGCATCCCATCAAGCCAAGGCAGTAGCTCCATTTTTGGGATGTTGTGTTATGGTCAAAGTGGTGGACCATCACAAAGTTGATGGACCGTCAAGGTGTCCATTAGATCGAGATAGAATGTCTCATTTTTGGCCATCAAGTGACAAACGACTTGGTAGACCCTCACTTTTTTGACAGACCATCAGGTCAACCATCATGTCGAGGCAGAACGTTCCAGTTTTGGTGTTCGAGTGACGGATGACTTGGTTGACCGTCAGTCCCTCTGACGGACCATCAGGTCGACCGTCATAGGCCCCGATCAGACAATTTCAATTTTTTTCAAAGGGGCATCTTGGTCATTTTCGCTCCTTGTGGCCTTATATATATATATATATATCTAGGTAGATAAGAGAAGACCATTTATCTCCATTTCTCTCTAAATTTTTTTCAAGAATTCTTTAGAAACCTAGGGTTTCTCCCAAGCCCAAAAATCAAATCATCTCCAAGGAAATCACAAAATCTCCCATAAATTTCTTCAAGTTGTTCAAGAACTAAGCTTCTTAAGTCAAAGGCAGCAACGTCTTGGTCTAAAAGTGTGATAAGGAATCTTTAAGCAACTTTCTATATATTCAAAATCAAAATCTAAGGTATGTGGGGTTTGAACAAGAACACTCCTTTCATTCTTCTGCCAAAAAATTTACTTTCTATTACTGACTTACATGATTTTGCAAGTGGGTTTACACCCAAATTTCTTTATTTATGATTTATGAGATTTTGGTTGAATAAGTTTGATATTTATGATTATTTCACCATTATGTTTCTTAAATTGAGAATTTATTCCATGAGTTGTATATTGTCATTACGTATTGATGATTTATAAGCGATTTAAGACAAGTTTCATGAGTTATGTCTTTCCATGAGAAATTTGACTATTGAATATATATATCGATTTTTGAGATTGAAAGTCAAGAATGAGTCCTATGATGTTTCCTTGAAGCTTTGATAGTTGAAATGATTTGATAAGCAAAGGTACTTTATGTTGAGAAAGATTGGTTTGATTTTGAGTCGAGTTAGGAGACCACAATTATTCATGAATTTCAGATGAGATATATTTATGTTTTGGTCTATATGATAGACCCATGAGTTGATATAGATTAAGGTTGATTTTCTAACGCGTTCTGAGCTGAGTCTGGGAGGAGTATTTAGCACCGAGCTAGAAATATGGTATTTCCCTGAAAATATGTGCTACCATAGGATTGATGTTGATAATTGTGGGCAAAAGGCTAAGTATGGGATTGTGATAATGAGATTGAGGCTGTACTCCCTGGCAATAGTACAACACCCTTGCCAATGTGGGGTTCTCTGCTTAGGAGGGCAAAACATTGGACTCTATGCAGCTCACATGGAGTGTTTATGTCGGTTATAAGAAACTCCCAAACCCATAATGATCTAAATACCTTTAGTTACCGAGTCACTCTAAGTCATGAGTCAAAGCTTTTGAGTGGAGTTGAATGATTTATGAGATTTATGAAGCATGTGTTATTACTGATGATTTATAGAAATAATGTTTTAGATAATTCAAGCGAAGAGAGTTATTAATGTCAGCATGCATGGTTTTCTTATATACTTATGATGTTATTTAAAATTTTTCATCTACCCCTTTTGTACTGACTCCCATACCATTTTGTATATTATATGTCCTTGTGATATAGGTTCAGGTGCTTAATCTAAGCTATGACAGTGATCTACGAGTACCCTAATCTACATGCTTGCTGTTGGTGAGTCCTCATGGTTCGAGGACCTATGTTTATGATTTTTTTCTTGCTAATTGATGGTTGTTTTTTTTTTTGTTCAGCATGAGCCAGTTGGGGATTTGTCCCAATGGCACTTTACTCTTATGTAGTAGAGGCTTTATCAGACTAGAGTACCAATATGTACAGAATGTTAGTATTTTGATTGTACAAGACAGTATTACTTTGTATCTCAGTATGTTCATAGCATGATTATTCTTTTGTATTACCACTCAATTTTTTTCATGGTGAATTATAGGAGCAAATACAGGATTAGAGGGTTAGCTTAAGGATGTGTGTGGCCTTAAGCACTGTGTGACATCTTGGGGTAGGTTATTGGGGCATTACAAGCTTGTTATTAGAGCCTAAGGTTCGAGGAGTCCTAGGTAGTCTGCCAAGCCGCGTTATGTAGAATCTTGATCATCGGTGTTTAGCACCCCACATCTATGAGCAATAGGTTATGGGATGTTTTAGGAAAACTTGTTTCTTTATTTCAAGAGTCTATCATGCCTATGACTATTTTTCTGTATTGTTAATTCATGCGCTCTTATGACAGAAAATGCCTCCTCGTAGAGCTCGCAGAAATAATGACCGACCTTAACCTATTGATCCTTTAGGTGAGACGGTGTCCCATGCCGAATTTCGGGCAGCTTTCCAAGCGCTAGCCCAGGCGGTCACCGCCAATGCCCAAGCCAACTCAGAGGCTACTATTCCACCTCTACAAAGGAATAATTCTGCTGAAGCCTAGGTTTGTGAATTTATACGAATGAATCCACCTGAGTTCTATGGGTAAAAAGTAGGTGAGGACCCATAAATGTATTTAGATGAAGTGAAAAAGATAACTCAGATTACGCACATGACTAAGGTGGAGAGTGTTGAATTGGCTGCCTATCGAATGAAAGATATTGCTTATGATTGGGTGGAGATGTGAAGGAAGAGTAGAGGGAAGAATGATACTCCTGTGACTTGGCAATTATTCCAAGATGCCTTTTTAGACAGATTCTTTCCCCCAGAGTTGAGGGAAGGAAAATTAAAAGAATTTATGAACTTGAGACAAGGCTCCATAATAGTTAAGGAGTATTGCCATAGTTTTAACTAGTTGTCTAAATGTGCTGCCGGTATGATGGCTGATTCTACAACTAGTATGAGTAAGTTCTTGGTCGGTGTATCTAGTTATGACGTGAAAGAGTGTAGATCTGCTATGCTTAAAAAGGAGATGGACCTTACAAGACTAATGATCCATGATCAGCAAATTGAAGCAGACAAAGTGAAGGAAAGAGAGAGAGAGAGAGGGAATAAGAGAGTTAGATCTAAGAAGCAGGGGTATAGTCAGGCTAGATTTTTTGGAGGGATCAGCCCTCAGTTCCAGAGCCGTTCTCTTATGCTAGAGCCTTCATCAGCCAGTACTCCTACATTTAGAATTAGGCCAGACTAGGGTAATAGACCTACTATGTCCAGGTCCCAGGATAGTATGAGTAACAAACCTCGTCATCCCCCATGTCCAAAGTGCGGGGGAGACCATCTCAGTGAGTGCTTAATCAGTCAGAGGGGTTGCTTTTGTTGCGGTAAGTTTGGCCACAAATTTAGGGATTGCCCATATGCTAGATAGGGAAGTCGTGATATTCATCCCCAGAATCAGACTATTAGTGCTCCATCCCCTGTAGTTTATCCTACTCCTCTTTAGGGTGCCTTGTCTAGTACTGTAAGTGGTCAGCACCAGATTGCTTTTATGCTATACCACCCCACCAGGAGCAGGAGTATTCACTAGATATTATTACTGGTATGCTTCATGTATTTTATTCTGATGAGTATGTGTTGATGGACCCTAGGTCAAGTCTTTCTTATGTGACTCTGTTGGTGGCTGTCAATTTTGAAATCAGTGCTGAAAAGATTTTCGAGCCTTTTCTGGTCTCTACATCAGTGGGTGAATCTATTGTTGTTAAGCAAATATATAAGAAGTGTCCTATCAATGTTCTTAATAGTATCATGTTTGCAGATCTATTAACCAACACATGGTTGATTTTTATATTATTCTGGGTATGGATTGGCTACACTCTTCTTATGCATCTATAGACTGTCGTACTTGGGTAGTAGAGTTTTAGTTTCCCAATGAGCAAATCTTTGAGTGGTTAGAAAATTCTTTATCTCCTAAAAGTCATTTCATATCCTATCTTAAAGCTAGGAAGTTGATTTCCAAAGGTTGTATCTATTATTTGGTTCGAGTTAAAGATACTAAGTATGAGACTCCAACTATTCAATCTCTTAGTGTTGTTAATGAGTTTTATGATGTTTTTCCGGAAGATCTCGCAGGGGTACCTCCCGATAGAGAGATAGAATTCGGAACTGATCTTCTCCCTAATACACAACCAATTTCTATTCCTCTGTATCATATAGACCCTGCAGAACTTAGAGAGTTAAAAGAACAATGTAAATATCTTCTTGATAAGGGTTTTATAAGGCCCATTATGTCTGCCTGGGGTGCACCCATTTTATTTGTGTGAAAGAAAGATGGTTCATTGCACATATACATAGACTATCGTCAGCTTAACAAGGTCACAGTTAAGAACAAGTACCTTCTTCCTATAATTGATGACTTGTTTGATCAGCTACAAGGTGCTAGTTATTTCTCAAAAATAGATTTGAGATCCAGTTATCGCCAACTTAAATTCAGAGAGTGTGACATTTCAAAGACAGCTTTCCACACTTGGTATGGTCATTTTGAATTCTTGGTCATGTCCTTCGGATTAAATAATGGCCCAGCAGCTTTTATAGACCTTATCAATCGGGTGTTCAGACCATACCTTGATATGTTCATTATTGTGTTCATAAATGATATTCGTGTGTACTCCCAAAGTTAGAACGACCATGTAAATCATCTCCAAATTGTTTTGCAGACCCTTAGAAATCAGTGGTTGTTTGCTAAACTTAACAAGTGTGAATTTTGCCTTTGGTCAGTTGCTTTTCTGGGTCACATTATTTCTTCTGAGGGTATTCGAGTTGATCCTCAAAAGGTAGAAGCTGTGAAAAATTAGCCTAGACCTATTTCCCCATATGATATTAGGAGTTTCCTGGTTCTAGCTAGCTACTATCGTCGTTTCATCAAAGGTTTCTTTTCCATTGTTGCTCCATTGACCCGGTTAACTCAAATTCTTGTGAAAAGAGTTTTCAGGAATTAAAGACTTGACTCACTTCAGCCGCTGTGATAACCCTACCCAATAGTGTCGATGGTTTTATGGTATATTGTGATGCTTCCAGAGTTGGTTTAGGTTATGCGTTGATGCAGAAGCGTAAGGTTATAGATTATGTCTTCTGACAGTTGAAACCTCATAAGAAGAATTATCCAACCCATGACCTTAAGTTAGCTACAGTGGTTTTTGCTTTGAAAATTTGGAGACACTAGCTATACGACGTTCATGTTGATGTCTTTATGGATCACAAGAGTTTGCATTATGTGTTTACTTAGTGAGAATTGAATCTTTGGCAGTGGCGATGGTTAGAATTGCTAAAGGATTATGATATGAGTAGGTTATATCACCTGGGCAAGGCCAATGTAGTGGTAGATGCTCTTAGCAGGTCATCCATCGGTAGTGTAGAATATATCGAGAAAGATAAGAAGGAGTTAGCCCACAAAGTGCATCATTTGGCTATGTTAGGTGTTAGATTACTTGACTCAGCTGAGGGTAATGCTTGGGTCCAAAGTAGTTTTGTATCTTCCCTAGTTTCTGAAGTGAAAGAGAAACAGGATACAAATTCTCATTTAGTCTAACTGAAAGAATCAATTAAAGACCAAAACATGGAGGTTTTCTCCCAAGGGGAGATGGTGCATTGAAATTTCAAAATAGGTTGTGTGTTCCTGATGTTGATGATCTGAGGTAGAGAATTATGGCTGAGGCGCATAGCGCGCAGTATTCTATTTATCCTGGTATTATGAAGATGTACCACTATTTGCGGGAGATTTATTGGTGAAATGGTATGAAGAAGGATATAGCGATGTTCGTAGAGAAGTGTGCATCATGCCAGCAGGTGAAGATAGAACACCAGAGATTCAGTGGAATGATGCATGAATTTAGTAGCCCTACTTGGAAGTGGGAGGAAGTCAATATGGATTATGTGTCTGGTTTACCTCCTTCTCGCTATCATCATGATTCAATTTGGGTTGTTGTAGATAGGTTAACTAAGTCCGCACATTTCCTGCCAGTGCATACATCTTTCACTGTGGAGGACTGTGCTAAGCTGTATATTCGAGAGTTAGTCAGGTTGCATGGAATTCCATTGTCTATCATCTCCGATAGTGGTACTCAGTTTACTTCTTGTTTTTGGAGGTACTTTCAGCAGGGTCTTGGCACCCAAGTTTATCTTAGCTCTGCTTTTCATCAGCAGAAAGATAGTCAGGCTGAGAGGACTATCCAGACTTTGAATGATATGTTGAGGGCTTGTGTTTTTGATTTCAAAAGAAGTTGGGACGAACATTCCGTTAATTGAATTTTCTTACAATAATAGTTTTCATGCTATTATTGGAAAGGCTCCATTTGAATCCTTGTATAGGAGAAGATGTAGATCGCCCATAGGTTGGTTTGAAGTGGGTAAAGCTACTGTGATTGGACCTGATGCTGTATTTAAGGCTATGGAGAAAGTTAAGTTAATTCGGGAGAGATTAAAGACAACCCAGAGTCGTTAGAAGTCATATGCAGATGTGAGAAGAAGAGCTCTTGATTTTGAAGTCGATGATTCATTGTATTTGAAAATCTCACTAATGAAAGGGGTGAAAAGATTTGGAAAGAAAGAGAAGCTGAGTCCTAGATATGTTGGCCCTTATAGAGTTTTGTATTGTGTTGGGAAAACAGCTTATGAGGTTGAGTTGCCTGCAGAATTGTCAGCTGTCCATCTTGTGTTTCATGTTTCTATGCTCAAGAAGCACATTGGAGACTCTTTGTTGTTGATCCATCAGAAGGTTGTGATTTTCAGGATAGCCTTTCGTATGATGAAATACCGGTTGAAATCCTAGATTATCAAGTCCGTAGACTGACGAACAAGGTAGTTCCCCTGGTCAAAGTTCTATGGTGAAATCAATCAGTAGAGGGTGCCACTTGGGAAGTATTAGTGGATATACGAGCCTGTTACCCTTATCTTTTCTCCATGAGTTCGAATCAAGCTGAAGGTACTATTCCCTTAATTCAGTTTCCTTCTAATCTAACTTATTCCTCTAGATGGTTATTCCGTCTACGATTCGTGGATTTGGTGAAGTACTCAAGAGTATTACAGTAAAGTGAGCCCTTTTATGTGAGTAGTTCCAGCCGTGCGTCCTCATTTTCTCTTGTTTTGGCCTATCTAGCAACATTCCAGGACGAATGTTTCCAAGGGGGAGATATTGTAATACCCCAATCATTACTTAAGCCTAAATCAATCTTTTTGAATGGATATGTATGACTTCCAAAGTGATTGATGATTAAACTATGTTGAATAAACTTTCTATCAATACCAATTTCATTGGAATCCAACATTGGATGAGTGAGTTATGGCCGCCTTATTGAATTCTACATGATAGCTCATGTTTGACGGTCGACCTGGTGGACCATCAAGTCCTTGGTGGACCGTCAAGTGTCCCATAAAAGCAAGGCAGTAGCTCCCTTTTTGGGATTTCATATGATGGTCAAAGTGGTGGAACATCACAAAGTTGACGGACCGTCAAGGTGTCCATCAGACCGAGACAGAATGTCTCATTTCAGGCCCTCAAGTGACGGATGACTTGGTGGACCATCACTTTTCTGACGGACCGTTACGTCAACCATCACGTCGAGCCAGAACATTCCAGTTTTTGTGTTCGAGTGACGGACGGCTTGGTAGACCGTCAGTCCCTCTGACACACCGTTAGGTCGACCATCACAGGCCTCGATCAACAAATTTCAACTTTTTTTCAAAGGGGCATCTTGGCCATTTCCGCTCCTTGTGTCCTTATATATATATATATATATCTATGTAGATAAGAGAAGACCATTTCTCTCCAAATTTCTTTCAAGAATTCTCTAGAAACCTAGGGTTTCTTCGAAACCCAAAAATCAAATCATCTCTAAGAAATTCAAGAAATGTCCCATAAATTTCTTCAAGTTGTTCAAGAACTAAGCTCCTCAAGTCAAAGGAAGGAAGGTCTTGATCTAAAAGTGTGCGAAAGAAGTTTCAAGCAAGTTTCTATATATTCAAAATCAAAAGCTAAGGTATGTGCAGTTTGAACAAGAACATTCCTTTTGTTCTTGTACCTAAAAATTTACATTCTATTACTGACTTACATGATTTCGCAAGTGGGTTTACACCCAAATGTCTTTATTTATGATTTATGAATTTTGAGTTGAATCAGTTTCATATTTATGATTAATTCACCATCATATTTCTTAAATTGAGATTTTATTCCATGAGTTGTATGTTGTCATTACGTATTGATGATTTCTAAGAGATTTAAGACAAGTGTCATGAGTTATGCTTTTCCATGAGAAATTTGACTATTGAATATATATATTGAAATTTGAGATTGAAAGTCAAGAATGAGTCCTATGATGTTTCCTTGAAGCTTTGATATTTGAAATGATTTGATAAGCAAAGGTACTAGATATTGAGAAAGATTGTTTTGATTTTGAGTTGAGTTAGGAGTCCACAGTTGTTCATGAATTACAGATGAGATATATTTATATTTTGGTCTCTGTGATTGACCCATGAGTTGATATGGATTAAGGTGGATTTTCTAACGCGTTCTGAGCTGAGTCTGGGAGGAGTATTTATCACCAAGAGGGAAATATGGTATTTCTCCAAAACTATGTACCACCGTAGGATTGATGTTGATAATTATGGGCCAAAGGACAAGTATGGGATTGTGATAATGATATTAATGTTGTACTCCCTGGCAAGAGTACAACACCCCTGCCAATGTGGGCTTCTCTCCTTAGGAGGGCAAAGTGTTGGACTCTATGCGGCTCACATAGAGTAGTTATGTCGGTTATAAGAAACTCCCGAACTTATAATGATCTAAATACCTTGAGTTACCCAGTCACTCTAAGTCATGAGTCAAAGCTTTTGAGTTGAGTTGAATGATTTATGAGATTTATGAAGCATGTGTTATTACTGATGATTTATGGAAATAATGTTTCAGATAATTCAAGCGAAGAAATTAATTAATGTCAGCATGCATGGTTTTCTTGTACCCTTACGATATTATTTAAAATGTTGCGTCCACCCCTACATACTCATTACATTTCCAAGTACTTACTCCTATACCCTTTTGTATTTTATATTTCCTCGCAATATAGGTTCAGGTGCTCAGTCTCAGCCGCGACAGTGATCTACGAGTACCTTAATCTACATTCTTGCAGTTGGTGAGTCCTCATGGTTCGAGGAACTATGTTCATGATTTTTGTCTTGCTAATTGACGGTTGTTTATTTTTTTCATTCAGCATGAGCCAGTTGGGGATCTGTCCCAATGGATCTTCAGTTTTATGTAGTAGAGGCTTTGTCAGACTAGAGTACCAGTATGTACAGAATGTTAGTATTTTGATTGTACATGATAGTATTACTTTGTATCGCAGTATGTTCATGGCATGATTATTCTTCCTTATTACCACTCGATTATTGTCATGGTGAATTATCGGAGTAAAGACAGGCTCAGAGGATTAGCTTAAGGTTATGTGTAGCTTTAAGCACCGTGTGATATCTCAGGATAGGTTCTTGGGGCGTTAAAGGCAAGTTCCTAAATATTTACAACAATTAAGAATTCAACCAAAGCAATGGAAATACTGATACATACAAGAACACCAATTTACAATGAGTTTGCATTATAGTTATTTCGTTGATCCATCTACGTTCCAACAACCCTAGTTATGAAGTTTAGTTGATCATGATAATAATAACACAAAAAGATTCAATGGATGAAAGAATTAAGATTAACTTACGAAGAATAAGTATGAAAAGACAAAATCATAAATTAATTATATACTCTAAAAACAAAAAACAATTATTCTAAGATCTATAATGTATCACAGGACTCAAAAAAATGTCAAAAGTGTAGAACTGATAATAAAACATTCTAATGGTATATATAGATACAAGCAAAAATATATTCTAAACAGTGTAGAAAACCAAAGACCCTATCTACTCTTGGTTCAAGGGTTGAATCATTGGTACAACCCATGAATTGTGCATTTAGTTATCGAAATCAGAGTAAAATACTAAACATTGAAGAACCTCCTACCTAAGAGGCAACCTACGGGTCGTAGGTTGTACCTACACCTGTAGGTAGGTTCATGAGAATCAATCTCAAATCAAACATCTTTATAATATTTAGAAATTCAAACCATGTTGAAACCTACCACTCATAGGTACTACCCACGAGTCTTAGGTTGGCTCATGGTGGCCTTCTCAGCAAATTTTCATCCCTTTTTTGCATTCTTTGCTTCAAACAAGGTTTTCCTGCAAAAAACTAAAAATAAAGCACATCACATCTAACAAGAATACCTATGTAGTTGCAAAATTTCAATATTTTAAGCGTAGAAAATTCCATGAAACCATGGCATATCAAAATCATCAACTTATAAAATTTACATATCATCAGGCAACTAACACAAAGCTTAACAAACATGATGCTTAACAACAAGAAACATAAGGTACCTACTGATAACGATCAACTTACACGTCAATTAGTGTAAGGCGGTCGTCGTCAATATATTTACCCAACTTTGGAGTCGGGGTCGAATTCACAGGGAACAATGTGAGTGACAATTAAACTCGTTTGAAACTAAAGCTACAAGTTAAATTCAAACAACTGGCACAGAAAGACAAAATGGGGGTTTTTAATGATTGAACAAAAGTTATTAACACTTCAATTTGCCTTAGAACTCAAATCTTAAAAACGAATATTTCAAATCAATGATATAGAGATACTAGAGTCGTGATCGCTATGATTAGTAATGCTCCACTGGATAATAGTTGTAATATTAGATTTTTGTGACTTATGGGAAACACCAAATTATCAGTTCTGATAGTCCATATAAGTGTTTCTCAACCTACCTAGATGTTAAACTCCCTAATTCTCTCAAACTTAGGAAAGCATTCTATTTATACTAATTTTATCTTGAGTTGATCAATCTTATTACAGCATTAATCATTAGATGAGAACTTAACCGTTCCAAATCCTTGTTGATAATTCACTTCTTACTAGGGTTGATTTATTTTCTCAAGTAAATCAACAGTAACCAAGGCCTATTGTTTGTAACCAACAGAAAATAATTAATACAAAAGAATTATCAAGATGTTCCCACAATCACTCGAACCCTAACCAAATATTAAATCCATAGAGGAGTAATCATTGATCCCACAATCCTTTTTGTGGGTTTTAGTTACACATGAGAATGAAAGCGATAACAATAATTATATTCATCATTCAAAGTAATTAAACTTACAAAAGATGAAGTATGAAGTTTATTCTCTTCCAAGTTCATGAGAAAATTCCCATAACCAAATCAAATAGTTGAAAATTGAATCCTAAGTTCAGAGCCCCCAAAGAGAGGTGAACTCTCCCTTGGAATAAGTTTTGCTGCCCCCCGATATGTTCATCCCTAAAGAAAACCCTAAAAAATACTTTAAATAGTTCACCATAATTATGGAAACAAAATCACAGAGTTCTGTAATTTATCGGATAGGTGATGAAATTTCGTGATGCCTTATTAGGAGTCTGACGACTTATCATAGATGTCGTCATCTCCTCTTTGCTGTTGACATTCGCTACCTTAGGCTGACAATGAAGCATTATGGCTTATCTGATCTTTGACAACTTATCATAGATGTCATCGATGATTTACTTCAGCTCTCATGTTCTGCCTTAGGTTAACGACGATCTTGGTGGCTTATCAAAATTGTGATGACATATCAGACAATGTCATCACTTCTTTAAGGCTGACGGGCACTCTGACAGCTTATCACATAGATGATGGCATATCACATGCCTTTGTCACTTCTTCGAACTGAATCCCATTCTCTATTTATGGCTGATGATAAAACTGATAACCTATTAGTGTGATGACGGCTTATCATGAATGGCGTTAGCCATACTTCTCTTCTATTTGCTTCAGATTTCAATTCTTTTACTTCTATTATTGTTGGATCTCTTGCATCTTGACTTCCACTACAAAATAAAAGATAAAATAATAAAAAATGATAAGAGCTGCTAAAGACTTTACATTTATTCTCAGTTAAAAGCCTCAAATGTGTTAGCATCTGCTCACACATCAACACCCTCAACTTAAAACAATTGATTGTCCTCAAGCATCTAAAACACAACTAAGAGGATACAGAGTACATTCGGCAATCAACCATCTATATTATCTCAAAACATCTTCACCATATCCAATGTCAATTAATTTAAAAACAACAACTGTGCATATTATTGAAGAACAACAATGCGACAGACAAGAATCAAGATATTGCATCAATTCAGCAACAATAATCATGCATGTATCAAGACTACACTATCCAAATAAGTTAGTAACTAGTAACGTAACCAGTGTGCCCTCAATACAACGTAGTCCCACTTCACTTTTATCAAACATCACATATGTAACCATGGGGACAATCAAAAGACACTCACACTTAGAATGAAGTTCCAATCAATGTAAGCCAAATACCATAGGCTTGCCCTTATTTTTATTACCAAGATTTTCTGACAGGTCAGCTAGGATCGCTATAGGTCTTCTCTTAGGCTTGTTATGTAGGCTAGGGGCTGGTGTGATACTAGATGATATTTAAAGTGACTAAGCCTCCTTGACACTACACTAGCTTCTGGGGTCTCACTTATTAACCTTTTTCTATTGTTCTCTTTTCATGATCACAAATTTTCAGGATGGGTGCAGTCTTTTTTTGAAATCATTTCTTCTTTTTTCACAACTTTTCTTTTCTTGCTCTTTTCCACCGCACCCACCTTTTTATTCTTTTCTTTTATTCTACTTTTCTTCATACTCATTTTACATCACGCACCCCTATGGTAGCCACCCTCAACTTAGGCTATTTGCCTAAGTTAAAGTGCACAATGTCCAAGGAGGACTAGGGTAAAAATAGGTTTATTGTGATACAAATGGGAAGTTGATAGGTATAATAAAAAGAATAGGCATTCATGCTCAAAATCAGGATCAAGGGATATTACTTACACATGGAAGGTCATTTAGGCTAAAAGTGGACTAATATCAATAACAGCCTATGATCTTTTCCTAACTGCTATCCTACAACCAAGGAAAGACCAACCGGGCCAGACCAACCGAGCAAGTTCTGGATTTTACACACAATGAGAACTAGGTAGTATCTTACACACACATGGTACAAAGGTACATCACAAGCTACTACCCATTCGGTTCATGCAATTGTTTATCAATGGTTATCATGTCACTAATACTAATGCCATAACAAGATGCAAAGTGGTCACCCATAAATACATATCACATAGTTATAAAACAAACCATTGGAGAGGCATTCAAAAATAAATAAAAATATGTTAACTACCTAAGGTACTTGTATTTTTCCTGGTCAACTACAACATTTTACAACAAATCACAATACGCCTAAACATACTGGCTCGACTAGGGACATGACTTTGGGAAAAAGAGGTACAACAACAAAAACCCTAAGAGGACATCAGTACCCACAAGTAGTCCCATCCTCAACTTATAATCATACATTTTCACCAATGTATGAAAACAAGAGAGTCAGAAACATACGTATAGCACCATGGGTGCAAAGATCTAATCTCAATCACATAATACGAATACAAACAACAAAATACCTTGGGTTGCCTCCCAAGAAGTGCCTAATTTTGTGTTGCGACATGACCAAACTCAGCTTTTTCCTCAACCTTGAGGATATGAATTTCACTCCCAACTTAGAGTCCATCTTCTTGCCTTAATCATAGGGGGTGCTACAAGAATTAAGAAGTCGAGTAATGTATTGAGTATGGTAAACCACTCATCCTTAATGAGAGGTGTGTTTTTATGTTGCTTATCAAGTGTAAAATAAAGAATATAGGATTTTTGTTCCTCATCTTCACACTCTTCTGCTATTTTAAATGATTCCACAGACAAGATATCATCTAAACATAATGTGGAAATATTCTTTGAGTGAGGCCCAACTAATTCTACTTCAAAATTTACACTATCTACTATGCACTCACTTTTATTCACCTTCTCAATATCAGTCTCTCGATCAAGATAACAATTGAGTGGTTGGGATTCTTGAGTTTTATCCTCAAATTGGCTTATGTCCTGCTCTTATTTTTCTTTTTTTAGCCATTGTAGACATGGTGGTAGTGGTAACTCCTTTACCTCTACCCACAACTGTGCTTGATTCTCTAAAATTTGTTTTACCAATTTGTCCGTTTGAATCGTGAGAGCACACATATCTTCAGAACGATCACTTTGACCACAAGCCAAACACCAAGTTACAGTCTATTCCTTAGTTAGAATAGTGTCTGCATCATATTATGATGGTCCCCCATAATAATTACAAGAATCTTCATCACTCAAAAAACCATCTATCCGGGCTGACATCTCAATTAGGGTATGAGAAAAATAAATATAAAAGAAAATTTTAAAAATAAAAAAAAAAAATAAACAAATATTTACAAGTTTGAATTCAAGCAAGTAAGCTAATATTCCAAGCCAACTCAATACGCCAAATTGTTCCCCGACAATGGTGCCATTTTTGATAACTCTCAACTTACACGTCAATTTAATGCAACGCGGTCGTCGTCAATATATTTACACTATTTTAGAGTCAGAGTCGAATGCACAGGGAACAATGTGAGTGGCAATTAAACTTGTTTGAAACTAAAGCTACAAGCTAAATTCAAACAACTGACACAAAAAGACAATATAGGGGTTTTAAATGATTGAACAAAAGTTATTAACACTTCAATTCACCTTAGAACTCAAATCTTAAACTCCAAAATTTCAAATCAATGGTATAGAGAAACTAGAGTTGTGATCACTATGATTAGTAATCCTCCATTGAATAACAATTAAAGTATTGGATTCTCATGACTTATGGAAAACACTAAATTATTAGTTTTGATAGTCCATCTAAGTGTTTCTCAACCTTCCTAGATGTTGAACTCCCTAATTCTCTTGAACTTAGGAAAGAATTCTATTCATACTAATTTTATCTTAAGTTGATCAATCTTGTTACAACATTAATCATTAGATGAGAGCTTAACCTTCCCAAATCCTCATTGATAATTCACTTCTTACTAGGGTTGATTTCTTATCTCAAGCAAATCAACATTAAGCAAGGCCTATTGTTTGCAACCAACAGAAAATAATTAATACAAAAGAATTATCAAGATGTTCCCACAATCACTAACAAATATTAAATCCATGGAGGAATAATCATAGATCCCACAACCCTAGTTGTGGTTTTCATTTCCACATAAGAAAGAAAGAGGTAGCAACAATTGCATTCATCATTCAAAGTAATTAAACTTACAAAAGATGAAGTATTAAGTTTATTGTCTTCCAAGTTCAAGAGAAAATTCCCACAACCAAATCAAAGAGTTAAAAATTGAATTCTAAGTTCAGAGCCTCCAAAGAGAGGTGAAGTCCCTTGCAATAAGTTTTTCTTCCCCCTGATATGTTCAGCCCCCAAGAAAACCCTAAACAATACTTTAAGTAGTTCACTTTAATTATAGAAACAAAATAATAGAGTTCAGTAATTTCTCAGATAGGTGATGATATTTTGTGATGCCTTATCAGGAGTCTGACGACTCATTAAAGATGTCATAATCTCGTCTTTAACTTTGGCATTCGCTGGCTTAGGCTTACAATGAAGTGTGATGACATATTAGATCTTTGATGACTTATCACAGATGTCGTCGACGATTTACTTCAGCTCTCATGTTCTACCTTAGGCTAACGACGATCTTGATGGCTTATCAAAACTGTGACAACATATCAAATAATGTCATCACTTCTCCACCTTAGCTCCCATATTCTGTCTAAGGCCGAACGAGACTCTAACAACTTATCACAAGGCTGATGGCCTATCATATGTCATCATCACTTTCTCCAACTGAATTCCATTCTCTGTTTAAGGCTGACGATGAAGCTGATAACCTATTAGAGTGATGATGACTTATAAGGAATGTCGTCAACCACACTTCTTTTCTATTTTCTTCAGATTTCAACTCTTTTTCTTCCATCATTGATGGTTCTCTTGCATCTTGACTTCCACTAAAAAATCAAAGATAAAACAATCAAAATGACAAAAGTTACTTAAGACTTTGCAATTATTCTCAGTTAAAAGCCTTAAATGTTTTAGCATCTTCTCACACATCACCTATGATAATCAAATGATTTTAGCTCAAACTTACCTATTCCTATTCACAACTACAGTCAAATCATTTAAGCTTAAATTTCATACCTTATCCTATTCAAAGCTTTCAAAACTACCATGTGGATCCATGTATAAGGTAGTATGATGCAAAAGGAATCAAGTGTTGGCATTAAATTTGGGATAAATTACCAAACATATATGCAATTGACACTACGAAAAAAATAAGTATTTGACAACACAACCATGTAAGTTCACAATAAGAAAGTCCCATATCTCACAATATCATAATGCATATCAAAGTAGGACTACATCAAATACTTATACTCTTAAAGATGTTCAAACAATGTGCATAAAATACCATAGGCTTCCCTTTTTTTAATATACCTTAGTTTTCTGGACAATTTGACTAGGACACTATAGAACATTTCAAGGTTTGTAATGTATGCTTGGGGTAACGTATGGTACATATGGGACTGTCTCACCCTTTACACTACACCTACATTATTGGATCCACTACTTAACCATGCTTCTTTTAGTCTCCCTTTTCTTCTTTGCCCTTCTGGTCCTTAACCTCAAAGTTAAACTCTTGCAACAATTGTACCTATTGAATAAATCTAAGCCAACCATCCTTCTTTTCAATAAGGTACCTGAGAACTGTATGGTCAGTGTGCAGAATGAATTTGTTACCAATTAAATTGGACCAGAATTTCTCAAAACAAACACAATCACATGAACTTATTATTTCATAACAATGGCTTTTTTTGTGTAGGGTTGACTGCTTTGTTGGCATAATAAATGGGATAAAGTACTTGTCGTATCTTTATCCTAGGACTTCTCCTAGGGAAACATAACTTGTGTCTGATATTACATCAAATGGAAGGGTCCAATTCAGAGACACAATAATAAGAGATGAGATCAACCTTTCTTTAAGGCACTCAAAAGCATTAAGAAGCATCATAAAAAAAAACTTCACCACTTTCTATAAATACTTGCACAAAAAAATTGCAATCTTAAAGAAGTCCTTGATGAATTTTCTATTAAAAACATCCATGAACCAAGTACCGCTTAATGCCTTTCAGAAAAATAGATGGAGTAAATTTTTCAATCATCTCAATTTTAGCCTTGTGAACCTCTTTCTCCTAATTTGAATGTTTTTCCCCAACATCAATTACCATAATTATTATGAAGAGACATTACTCCAATTCAGAACAAGGTACACTCATTATTAGCGTTTTCCCCTGATTTTATTACAAAGATTAAGTTTTACTTTATTTGAAAGGAAAATAAAAGTAATACCATAATTACTCTTACTTTTCCTAAAAGGAAAATATAATTCTTTTCTAGATTTGATTAACCTTTTTCTTGGAGGAAAGGTTTTGGAACTTTATATATAGAAGACCCCCTTCTCATACAAGAACACAATAGTATTCCCAACTTAGTCATTTACAAGTCTTGTGTAGGGGAAGATTTTCTCCCAATAGTTTCTTACATTTTTTGTTGTGATAGTTTTCACGAGTAGGAAAATTTGCTAAATAATATTAATAATTTGTCTTGTTAGTATACTTTTATTTGTCATCTAAATTACCACCATATTTGTTTGCGAATTTTAAGATTTCGCATAATGCCTTCCCGATTTCAAACCCAACAAGTGGTACTAGAGCCTGTAGTTCCAATGTCCAATGGTTTGGTGAAACGTGGTTTAAAACAAGTTCAAGATGACTCAAATAAATTTACAACTAATTTGATGATAATGAAGATCTTTTTCTAGCTAAATAAGGAGAAGAACGTTTAAGCGTATTTTAACATTCCTGTTGTTGCATCATTAAAAATAAAAATAAAATATTTATTTTTAGCCATAATATTTTAAAACTTATTTTTAACCATAGAAAACAACAATGATGAAGATTATTTGAAAAACGAAGATCATGCAAGTGAAGAAGGTGGATCAAATTAGGTCAAGAAAATCAGCCAAAGAGGGAGATTTGTTAGGGTTTTGTCTGATTTACGTACCAAGTTTAAGTTTTACTTTTGTTAAAAGGAAAAAAAGTAATACCATAATTACTCTTACTTTTCCTGAATGGAAAAATATAATTCTTTGTACATTTGACTAACCTCTTTCTTGGAGGAAAGATTTTGGCACTCTATAATTAGAAGGCCCCCTACTCATACATGAACATAGTTGCATCCATAATGTAGTCATTGACGAGTCTTGTTTAGGGGAAGATGTTCTCCCAATAGTTTTTATATTTTATTTGATATTAGTTTTCATGTGTAGACCAATTGTCCAAATAATATCAATAAGATGTATTTTCAATACACTTTTATTTGTCATTTGAATTATAACCATATCGGTTTGCAAACTCTAAGCATCCGCATAATGCCCTCCTGATTTTGAACCAAACACCCATAACATGTTTCCAGTGCATTAGGCAAGTGAGCTTAAAAGTCATCAAACGATTCACCCATAATAGAGAAATAATCTAGGAAGAACTCTATTATATCCTCCACCATATCTAATAAAATAGAACATCATGTTATGGTAAAAGGTGGTGGGAGCATTACAAAGGTCAAAGGCATCCTCTTAAATGAGAACATACCAGATAGACATGTGTAAGTGGTTTTCTCTTGAAACTTGGGGAAATATAAATTTAATTATACCCTAAATAAGCATCAAGAAAACAATAACATTCACTACCAAAAGGATGATCTAATGTTTGGTCCATTAATGGCATAGGAAAGTGATCATTTTCTGTCCAAGTATTCATGTTTAAATAATTTATGCAAACTCATCATCATATAACTAGTCTTTTAGGAAATCAGTCATTTTCCTCATAAGGAACCATTTGATCCCACCATTCTTTGACACACACTGAACCGGGGTCACCCACTTGTTATACAACATAAACTACACTTGTATCTAACCACTTAATAATCTTTTTTTCACCATCTCTTGCATAGATGGATTTAGGAATTACCAATGCTCAATGCTAGATACTCACTCCAGTTAAAGTTGAATCTCGTGAGTGCAAATTCTTGGTAGAATTTTGAAAATATCAATAATTGTCCAACAAATAGACCATTTAAACCTCTATAAAATTGATATCGAGGCCTTAACCTATGAAACCAATAAATTGCTATAATGATAAACGATAAGGTATTGTTTTTTCGAAGAACACATTACACAAACAAGAGGGGTTGGTCTTCAATTGTAAAACTAATGGCTCCTCATTGGTTGGGCGAGATGGAAGGGTTGCTTTATTCATTAAATCATGGTCAAACCTATTTGGTCGATAAGTTTAAGAACCTCTACTAACATTTCGGATCCCTATCTCATTATGGTCATCGATATGATCTCTTGAAAAATTCCTTATCACTACTAAAAGTGCCTTGATACTAAGTCTCTCCTCTATAGTTACAAATAATGCATCTTCATCTATAGTGTCTATCACAAAAACATCCAACATATCCTTTGGTTGCCTCAATGACTGACATAAAATAATTGTGACAAATTTATAATTAACTTAACTGTTATCTATTCCATCTCCTTGTCAACCAATGCCCTAATGTAACTAGGAAGTGTTTTTCTATGATTGTAGGGATGTTAAAATCAATCTCACAAAAAATAATTACAACGTGTACTTGTAATATGAAATAATCCATCTTCACCAAAGAATCACACAATATATCAATTGCTTCTACACAGTGTGATTGGCTATCAATGGTCTCATAGAGGCCAACTTAGGTTATTCAACTCCCATATTCTTGTCAATTGGTAGGATTAGATTGATGCTAACTCCCAGATCACGTAGTGCTCCTGAAAAATTAAAGGATTGAAGAGTACAAGGAATACAGAAAGCTTTGAGATCCTCCATGTTTTAAATAAAATATTGCAATGCAATAGCACTACATTGATGCATATTATTAGTAGGATAAATACTCACCATCTACTTCTTGATCACCAAATCCTTCATGAACTTTTCATAACTAGGAATTTGCTCTAAATCTTCCACAGGAGGGATATTCCCAGATAGTTTCTTCAGTATCAACATAAACTTATTATATTTCCCATATTTAGATTTCTTCTACAAACTTTAATGAGAAGGTGGAGGAGGTCGTGGAATAAGTTTCACTGCTGGTATGACCTCCTGACCATTCCCTTTATCATTATCATCTTATTCCCCACACCCATGAATTTTTGCAATGTATCATCATTAGTCCCTAACTTCTATGTTTTAGTTTTAGGTGAATTATAAACATCCATAGTATAATTCCTTACCTTGTCAACCATAGTCATAGATGGATCAATAATAGCTTTAGCGAATTGAGTAGTGATATCTAGTCAGTGATTGTCATTCTTTTGATTCTTATCATGCCCAAACTACACCTTAAATAAGGCTATTGCGGTCATTTTTAAAATGTAATAACCTAACTCAGGTTGCAATCAAACCTAAGGGTATAAATGAAAATTTTCCTTGCACTTTTATTAATCAATGGGTAGAACTGGAAATCTAAATAGGGGTTTTGAAGTGGCCATCTCAAGAAAGTAGCACATATCAACTCTATTTTTGATCAGTCATAGATGAATACTAGGTTTATGATCCCCTGGATTCTAACTCAATAGACTTGTCATATTCAACCTAACTATTTAGCTATTGTGCATGTAGATTCTGGTAAGATAGTTATCACTAACCACCTCTCAGGATAATTTTGTGAATTCCATGTATCTCCACTTGGTCTTAGAGAATCTCCATACTAATCCTTACCTTAGACCCTAATTTCAGCTATCTCTTCTAAGTCTTAAGTTGATTACATATAAGTCAACTATATTAAGAAGATCAAACAAGTAAGCATATTTTCACAGTTAAGACAAAATGGCTGTCATGATCTCCTTAGCCTAATCTCTACATCCCTCAGGTTCGTTGTGAATACAAGATGGATCCTAACATTTGCAACTTTTAAGAAAAAAAATAAGCGTGTAGGTAAACACAATGCATGCAACAACAATTAGCTAGGAGGATTTAATATTTGCCCTACTACTTACTTACCTTGGGTTCATATAACCCTAGCTATAACTTTTAGCCACTCATGCTTGTGAGACAATCAAAAGAATTCATATTGAATATCATTAAGCAATATCACAATAATAACTCAATAAAACTCAAATACTGTAATAGAATTATCAGTCAAAAGTAATATAAAAGAAATTCGAAGACCAAAATCAAATCTAGGAATCAAATATATGTTTCTGAGTGTTAAAAGTTCGTAACCTAACTTTAAAATGTATAAAGAGTATATATAGTACCCAAGGAAACACTAAAAATAAAATCCCAAATGAAAAAGGAAAAACATGGTTGGTGGCCACTTACTTTGGCCACATACTGACAGTATGTAGACCTAGGTAAGTACCAGAACTAAAGTTTGATTTGTGAGATCTTTGGACATTCAAACTATGCACTATCCTGGGTCATATACGGACCATATATGGATATAGGCTAGTGTAGGGTATTTAATATTTCTAATTCTAAGCCCCTGCACTTTGATCTCTACACTATCTTAGGTCATATATGCCCGATAGTGGTACATATGCCCAAAACAACCTTAGTAAGTATCAAAAACAATAACAATACATCATTTTATTCAATTTATCATCGAAAACCTAGTTTCCTACAAAACAAACACAAAACACAACATATCTTACAAAACTACCTAAGAAACTTGCATATTTTCATCGTTATAAGCATCAACAATGTGGTGTTTCTATAGCATACAAACACCCTCAACTTAGAATGTTTTCTTGTCCGTAAGAACCACAATAATACAAAACAAAAACATGGCGCTTAACTAAGAGAATCTAAGCTATCTAACGCAGTCAATCATCACTTCATTCTAAAATATATTTTCCCCCCTCCTATTTGAACAAGTTAAAAACCGACCATTTATGAATATGATGCATAATAATGTTATATAATTGAACAATATATGGAAATTACATTAGCATCAGGAAAGCATGCATCAACAATATATTGCAGCCCATGTGCTCTAACAATAATGAAGTCCAACTCACTCATATGAAGTACTCCTATCAATGCAGGGAAGGTCAAGAGACACTCACACTTAAAAGAGAAGTTCAACCAATACACATCAAATATCATAGGCCTGCCCTTATTTTTTTCCCTTTCTTTTTAGATAGTCTAGTTAGGATCTTTGTAGGACTTTATTAGGCTTGTAATGTAAACTTAGAGGGCTAGTATGGTATACATTGGTATTAAGTCACTAAGCTTCCTAGGGACTACACTAACTTTGCGGACCACACTTAATCAATTTCCTTTTATTTCACCCTTTGATTACTTAATGCACATTCAACTTGGGTGTGGAAATTTTTTTATTCTTTATTTGTTTTTCCTTTCTATTTATTTTTTTCCTTCCTTTATCATACCCAGCCCTACTAACTTTTTCTTTTTTTACCTTTCTTCACACCCAATATATATCACACATCCCTGTGATAGCTACCATCAATATAGGGGATTTTCCTGAGTTGAGGTGTACAGTATCCAAGGAAGACCAGGGTCAAAATAGGTTCATTGGCACTCTGGAAAGGTTACAGGTTAAAAAAAGTAGGCTTCAAGGCTAAAAAATTGGACCAAGGGATGCTATTTCACACACGCAATGTCATCAAGGCTAAAAGTGGACTAAACTAAAAAATTGGCATATGATCCTTGACTGACTGTCCTACAACCTAGGCAAGACTAGTCGAACAAGCTCTTGATTTAACATATAAAGAGAACTAAGTAGCATCTGACACACACATGGCACAGAATCACATCACAAGTTACTTACATACGTAGTTCATGGACACGTTAGTTATGATTATCATGTCCATATTTCTAATACCATAAAAAGATCCATAAAAGTCAAACATATATATATTGACGCAGTTCTGAAAAAAAAAAATTTTAAGGGGTATTATTTTTCTTGAAATAAAAAATGACAATACCCCTAGATACATAAAACTCTTCTAATTGCACAAAAAAAAATACAAAACAAAACAAAACATATCACTACACAAATTTTAAACCTAGACATATCATTACTATAACCATATCACTGCTGACAGTAAAAGAAAAATTACTATAAAAACCCTCAATGGCTATGGTATATCCTCACCTAACTTACAACTGTAAACTTTGCCCAATGCACAAATAATATAAAATAATAGAATTCGATCGTACTTGGGATGATATAGTCATCCGTATCATGATAATCCCTCAATGAGTGTATTTGGACTGGCAGTAGTGGTGGTGGTTGTAGTACATTTCTAGAGTATTCACCCATTTCTATCTCTGCTTTCCTCCGCTGATAAATTGTTATAGTCTCTACTGACTCATGTCTGACCCTTTTCAGGGCCCGGACATATAGCATAGTTGGATCCTGCAGGTTCCCCCTTGACCTCTCATGGTCCAAACTATGGGGCTCATATCCTCATTTTTAAGAAATAAATTAAAGTGTTTCCGCCCATACATATGTGGTCCTCGAATAACTAGGTAAAAACTGGAGTGATGGTCGATATGTGGCTCTTAGTAAAAGAGTGTACCTTTCATCGCAAAACATCCACCTCCTCCCTAATATGCCTAAGATTTTGTGCCTCAATCTTTGCAAACCAAGGCTACCACACGTCCCTCAAAAGTATCAATACTTGTAGGCAAATCTATGCATAACTCCTATATAACGCCTCTATATGTAGCATCCAATCTACCCTCATCAATCTCGATTCCATTGAAGACCCATGGCTATATCTGCTCATAAAAAGTCACAAGCATGACCTCGACATTCTATAGCTGAGTGTCCATGAATCTATGACTCTCCACAAAGATCTTCAAAAACCCTCAATATACTTGAATAACACCTAATGAAGGAGATCTAGTGGATGGGCGAGGGGCACTGAAGATGCATTACCATGTAAGACGCCCGCAAAATCAAAGCATAACTCAGTCCTTTGTAGCATGAAAATAGGTCCCAAACTTATAAAATTAAGTATTGGCACTTAGTTTTATATTGTCCTTGATATTTTGACGAACTTATTTTCAGCCATCATGACCCTAAAATATCAATTTTTAGGTAGATTCATGATGAGGAATGTCAGTAGGTGTTCTCAAATAAATTTCAGAATTTTCAAACATCATTTGAGACATATTTGGGAGTCCAAAATAGTGGATCAATACATCGCATTGCCTATCTTGTGGATAGATATTTTTCCCCAGCTCCCCAGTGCAAATTCCAGTGAGCCTACATGATCTCGATATATTGCGCCAGCCATCACGTCGACCCCATCGATGCAGCGCGTTGCTCTATTCATCGCTGGACATGTTTTTCAGTAATTATAATCCATATCAAGAGAGGGGTAATTAGGTTATTTTACCACCTAATATGAACCTCAAAACACAAATTAAGCCTTTTTAACTGCAAAATTCACTCATTATTCACAAATTCTCTTCAGAACAAACCCTAAGCCATCAAAATCTAGATTCAAGTCCCAAGAAATTGTAACGCCCCAATTTTTTGAACCAAAATACTACACGATGTTCATGACCTCGAAGGACCACAAGCTAACCCATGACTGATATCTGTACCTGTAAACTACATAATATCTCATAAAATTTGCGGAAACATGAACTGTAAGGCCTTAAGGTTCAATACTATTACATATTTTAAAATACGGTATATTAATACCACAAAGAAACATAAATATTGATGTCTAAACATATAATCTTACATCTTGTCTGAAAGCCTCTAACTTAACTGAATAAGGAGTTGATGGTACATGTCCCTAACTAACTATAAGTACTGAAATAAAGTGAAAACTCAAATAGAAATGAAATCATCATGTCCTCGAAGGATGAGGACTCATGTCTAACTCTTATTGCTGATCCTAGAATCTACTACTGATTTAGAGTTCATGCCTCTGAACCTATGGTGTAACATAAGAAAAAGAACCATAGCACAAATGCGTCAGTACGTCTGAATGTACTTAGTATACGAGTGAGGTAGGCTAAATTCAAAGGGTTATATGCATGAAAAATACTGACTGATATGAATGTGAGAGTACATACATGCATACATAACTGTAACTGAACTCGTGGAGATACTGACTACTAAGTCTTAATACTGACAACATGAGTGTACTGATATGAGATTCTGAAAGACTGAGTTTACTGATATTGATATGTAAATCACTAATAAATGATGGATCTCATACTATATTACTAAATACTAAGAGACTGATATTTTATTACTAATAAATGAATAATTGTTTCTGACAGTTTGAATTATGAAAAACTAGTTTGATTGACTGTATCTGACAGTCTTGAAGCTGAGTACTAATAGCATGAGTTCTGATAGCTATTGTGATTGATAGCATAATTGACTATATCTCACAGTCCATAAATTTGAAGGAAACTATCTGTGTTCCATTTTATTTCCGAGTTGACTATATCTGATAGTCCTGATATACTGAAGTCTGAAGAACTATCTGAGTTCTTTACTGAGACTAGGTAGATGTAGCTGATAGTCCTAAAATTTGTAACTAAAATAGTGGGAAGTAGTTATCTAACTGATATACCCCAAATATACTGTAATAGCTAAGCTAGGGTCCAATCTCTGCCCCGAGTGAAGGGGTGTCAATACCGCACCACTAGTAAGGACAAATGTAAGAACCCTATATTGGCAGGTACTCAATGAGAATGGTGGGAAACCTAAACTGACGGGTTAAGCCACCTCATCAACCCTAAACTGATGGGTTAAGATATCTCATCCTACGCTGGCTACGTAGTTCTGGAACATAAGAATGACTACTAAGAATCACACCCTGAATTGCCAGGTAAGTTCCTATGCTTGGGTTCACTCGTTGCTAACTTCTACTCCCATCTGAAGGACACTGAACTGAATAACTAAGCTAAACTGAATAACTAAACTGAATTGATTAGCTGAACTGATACTGATTAACTGGATTGATACTAGTGGTATTATTTAGCAGAGCTAAACTAAATTTACTTGATTCCAATGACCGAAGGAATGTCCTTAGTTTTGAGGACTGGTTGAGAGTACTGAAGTTACTAAGATAAACTGTGAATACTGAGATTGGTGAGGTTACTGAGCACTAAGGTTACTGAGATTACTGAGATTTCTGAGTTTTCCTGAGTTACGTGACTGACTGAATTCTATAGATCATGGCTTGACTGAGAGTGTCATGAAAACATGACATGGCTCTAGGCACACAGCTATATTTTTCGGCTACAAGTACACCCAGGACTCGATGGAAGGAAACTTACACAACTTGAATTTCTTGAGTTTATGAGCATCAATAACAATCCAAAATACATGAGTAGGGGATTTCATGAAGTACATGGTCATCATAATATATATCATGAATAGGAATACTTATAATCAAGTCATAAATCTCATATTCTAATATCATGTGCATTCCGACAACATATACTATTCATGGCAATCACATGGAAACCATTAAAGCATAATGGAACGGCAACATGTAACGTTTAGTTCATATTGTTATGATTTGGGGATATTATACTTCATGCATTTATTCAACATCTCAAACATGGTAGGGAAAGCATGGATATATTTTGTATAAATAATTTATATCTCCATTATCATACATGCTTTATACCACAACAATAAAAACATATAATTTGCATGGAAATTCATTTTGGAGTGTATGACTAACATGAACTTGTTATTTAGATATCATGAAATCATGTAAATAGGAATTTCTAGCATCCTAGGAATTTTATCAAACACTTTGCATGCATTCTTTAAGGCATAGGTGGATTTCATCAAAGTATACATCATGAACAACCAAATTTACATGTTTCCAACTCATATGATATCATGAAATTAAAAAAAACATATAAAGATTCCATCTTAGGAATCACCCAATATCAACAACATGATCATCAACACCCAACAATATAGAAATCATACTTTATAATGAAAAAGAGGTTTGTTGACCTTTATATATGAAAGGGATCCATAAACCAACTAAGACATACTATTATATAGAAAACCGAACAAGCATTAACATGGGTATGATCATATCACCACAATCAACCGAGCTTTTGTATTTTAAAGATTGATTCTTGAACTCTACGGACGAAAGGAGTCCGTGGATGAACACTATGCATACCTTGGAATAGAGGTTCTTGATGGTTGACGAAGGAATTTCCTTGAAATTTGATCTTCAAGCTTGATTGTGCAACCCTAGTTGTTTTTCTCCTATGGTGCTCTTGGATGATGAGCTTTGAGATGTTAATAGGGTTGTAATGTGTTTAGAACCTATATATTTCGTAGGGTTAAGTTTAGGGATGAGTAAGAAGTGTTAAAAAACTTAATTAACCTCAAAATAACTCAAAGCGGACTGTTTTTGGCACTGGAACTGAGTTAGGCGACGCCTAACCAATCGCCTAAGTTGGGTTTGGCGGCGCCTAACCAATCGCCTATCCTTACTCTCTCACGAAAATGGGCATAACTTTTCTCTCGGGTACTGGATTAAGGCAAAATTGGTATCATTGGAAAGCTAATTTAATTATCTATAATTTGTTGGGAAAAAATATGTAGAAATAGCACATTAACATCGAGTTATACCCATTCAAAGATGACCCTTACAAAATCGAACACTAAAACTTGATGGATTCAAAAACTATTAGCTTGTATTACCTTAAGTGACTCATATGCACATGCTTAATGTATCATATGCTATCTTATCTCTAGAATACTCATTGTAAGTCATGCACTAAAATGTTACTCATAGGATAGGAGGTTTCATACGTAGGAAAAATAGTTCGTCTCCTAGCTTCGAAACATATGGGGTATTACAATATCACCCCCTTGGGAACATTGATCCTCAAATGGAAATTAACTAAAGCAAGAGAGATGATAAATGAAGTACATACAAGACATACACTAATGAAATATGGGTTCATGACTGGCATGACTGAAAGCTGAGCACAACATACTAAACATACATATCTGATGCATGGGAAACTGATTCATGAATATAAGACTGAGGGTTCTAATAAAGTGAGTTTTCTCAAAATGAGAATGCATATCTGATGCACAACTGAAAGGATGAATTCATGCATATCTGATACATGATTATATGACTGACATGATACGTGAATGCATAACTAAAAGTACTAATGAGATGATCACACATATCTGATGCGTGAATTCATGACTAAACTTACTCATGAACATGCAATGGTAAATATATCAAGTTTGAAATGAAAACTTAGCATGGAACTGAATACCAAGTTTGGCACTGAAATATGAACATGAGAACGAGTAAGTTTTAGGAAAACTATTACTTTTAACTGATAATATTGATAAGTTTAAGATTAGTTACTCCATATGCATGATCGGAAACATGAGATTATAACTTAGTCTAGGACGTGGTAGATATACTGAATATCATGATCTGAACTGAATCTTGAAAACATGGCATACAACTGAAGTTGGAGCTTGAGGGTTATCTTATGAGTACCCCTTCTCCAAACTAGATTCATCAAAAAAAAAGAGAACAACACGTTTATGTCATGAAAGTTTGGGGGTATGATGTATCTCCCCCTTGGGACACTATATCCCTCAAAAAATACTGACTTGGATGAGCTACTGAGGGAAATTGAGGTGATGTTCAAAACACTTAGGAACTGAGTCATGACTGAATAACTAGGATCTAAAAATGAGACATGATAAATGAACTGAGCTAAACATGAGTGCATAAATACACTAACTTATCTGATTAACTGAATAACTGATAGCTGAATACTGGATCGGCAAAGCTAAACTGTACTTAGTCTGAATAGATGGGCTGAGATTTTTGAGTTTTATATGTAGGAGTTAAGGACTGACTGAGTAGAATGAGGTATTTGAGCATGGATTCATGAAGTCTATATTATTTGCAAATACGAGACCAAGAATATGACATGGCTCTGAGGTAGTCTATAAATTGGGGTATTGAAACACTGATAACTGAGTACTGACAACCTAAATGCTATGGTCAAGCATGTCTGGAACTGTACTGAGTTTCAAATCTGGTTACTGAACTGAAGATGACATTATAACTAAGACTATATCTAGTACAGAAATACTGAATTCAAGGACTGAACACTGATCACTGAGTGCTGGATACCAAAACTATAATTGAGTTGGCAACTGAGTTTTTGATGGCTACATGTTAGGTACTGACATAAGTCAAAGATCTAAATGTACACTTACACTTTGTACTTTCCCAACTTCTAAATGCGACCCCTTTCTAGATGTTTACTTGCACATTTATCATAACATTCAGGCCTATCTTCACAACTACGCCCTCGTGCAAAGTAAGCATGCAACAATCTTTTCTTATCTAAACAACTACTCATCACTAAACTGTTCTATAAGGAAAGTTAACTAGAGGACTAAATCAGGAGGACCTGAAACATGAATAGATACAAACTAAACTTGACACATGACTGGTACTTGAGGAATAAAACATCAATAGTTTGGATTTACTAATAAGGTCTGAACTGAGGATATACATTAGATAGTCTAAATACATCTGATCTATAGCGGCATAGAATGAGTCATGAAAGCTAAGTATACTGGAAAGCATGATATGCATACATGAGTCGAGCTTCATGAACTGAGTCTAGAGTTTTCTGTACTCGTGGGATATGATTTGAATACTGAGGGAGCTGGCACTGAACCCCTTCTATTGGGAACTGAAGGCACACATAATCTCATGGAAAGTGTGTGAAAGTAGATTGTTCTCATGGAACATGACTCGTACTATGGAGTAAAAGGGACTCCTTATGCTAGAAATTGAATTCATACATGATTATAGTTTGTGACCATAAAGTTGGTATGCAATGCCTGAGTTGGTTTCGTAATAGCTGAAATAAAAAACTCTGCACTAAGATGATAATGGGTTTGGAATTGTATTCTCTTACTGCTTTCTATACATACTGGATCTACTACTAAAATCTAAGGGCCTGGCTTAGGTACTTGATGTACCATCACATACCTACATTATGTTCAACACCTTTCTGTCTTACTAAACACATCATCTAATTTTGTTTCCTCACATACTGCTAATATCACATTCATACCTTCATGCTTAATTTTGAGTCAATAAACTTAAGTGTTTAGCTCATACTGTTCCAGCCTACTGATCTAATCCCCATTAATACATAATCTGATCAAATAGAATAATACGATCCCAACTCTACTACTGCTAAACTTCTGGGTTCAAGAATGAGTTCTCATGATCATAAATAAAATCTATACGAACTTGGAACAAGAATGAACTAATGGGATACTATTTGAGTTTGTTTCTAATCTCATAACTGACCGTAGGGACTTTCTGAGAAAGACCTCTCTTTAGGACTTTCAACTTCACTGTTTCTATTACTTTGAAATTAAGTTAAAGTGAACATGAGGGGTGCATTATATGAATCTACATGGTTTCCTTAAACAAACTTGCTATAGCTCGATCTTGAGACACGCAAGAAGGGAAACTATTCCTAAAACATCTCATAGCCTCTTGCACATAAGTGTGGTGCACAACACGCCCATGTACAAGACTCTACTTGATGCAACTTTTAGACTTCTTAGGACACTGTTGAACCTTAGGCTCTGATACCAAGTTTGGAACGCCCCAATTTTCTGAACCAAAATGCTACAAAGTGCTCATGACCTCAAAGGATCACAAGCTAACCCATGACTGATATCTATACTTATAACTGCATAATATCTCATAAAATATGCAGAAATATCAACTGTAAGGCCATAAGGTTCAATACTAATGCATATTTAAAAAATATGGTATATCAATACCGAAAAAGAAACATAAATACTGAAGTGTGAACATCTAATCTAACATCTAGTTTTAAAGCCTCTGACTAAACTGAATAAGGAGTTGATGGGACATGTCCCCAACTAACTCCAACTAATGAAATAAACTAAAAATTGAAATAGAAATGAAATCATCATGTACTCAAAGGATGAGGATTCACGGCTAACTCTGACTGCTGATCCTGGAATCTACTGCTAATTTGGAGCTCATGCCTCTGAACCTTTGGTGTAACATAAGAGAAAGCAACATAGCGCAAATGCGTTAGTACATCTGAATGTACTGAGTATATGAGTGAGGTAGGCTAAATGCAAAGGGTTATAATCATTAAAAATACTAACAGATATGAATGTGAGAGTACATACATGCATACGTAACTTTAACTAAAGTCGTTGAGATACTAACTACTAAATATGAATACTGACAAAATGAGTGTACTAATAATAAGATTCTGAAAGACTGAGTTTACTGATATTGATATGTAAATCACTAATATGTGATAGATCTGATACAATATTATTGAATACTAAGAGACTGATATTTCATTACTAATAAATTAATAATTGTTTCTGATAGTTCGAATTATAAAAAGCTGGTCTGATTGACTGTATCTGACAGTCCTGAAGCTGAGTACTAATAGCATAGGTTTTGATTACTGTTGTGATTAATAGCATAAGTGACTATATCACACAGTAGATAAATCTGAAGGAAACAATCCGAGTTCCATTCTATTTTTGAGTTGACTGTATCTGCCAGTCCTGATATACTGAAGTCTGAAGTACTATCTGAGTTTTTTACTGAGACTAGAAAACTATAGCTGACAGTCCTAAAATATATAACTAAAATTGTGGGAAGTAGTTATCTAACTGACATGCCCTAAATATGCTATAATAGCTAAGCTGGGGTCCAATCTCTGCCCTAACTGAAGGGGTGTCAATACCGTGCTACTGGTAAGGACAGCTGTGAGAACCCTATATTGGCAGGTACTCAATGAGAATGGTGGGAACCCTAAACTGACGAGTTAAGAAACCTCATCAACCCTAATCTGATGGGTTAAGATATCTCAACCTACACTGGTTACGTAGCTCTAGAACATAAGGATGACTACTAAGAATCACAACCTGAATTGGCGGGTAAGTTCCCATCCTTGGGTTCACCCAGTGCTGACTTCTACTCCCATCTGAAGGACACTGAACAGAATAACTAAGCTAAATTGAATAACTGAATTGAACCGGTTAGCTGAACTGATACTAATTAACTAGATTGATACTAGTGGTATTGTTTAGCAGAGCTAAACTAAGATTACTGGATTCCAATGATTAATGAAATGTACTGAGTTTTGAGGACTGCTTGAGAGTACTGAAGTTACTGAGATTGACTGTGAATATTGAGGTTGGTGAGGTTGCTGAGGTTACTGAGCACTAAGATTACTGAGATTACTGGACTACTGAGATTACTGAGATTTCTGAGTTTTCCTGAGTCATATGACTGACTGAATTCTATAGATCATGGCTTAACTGAGAGTGTTATGAAAGCATGACATGGCTCTAGGCACACAACTATATTTTTTGGGTACAACTACCCCCAGGACTCGATGGAAGGAAACTGACACAACATGAATTTCTTGAGTATATGAGCATCAATAACAATCCATAATACATGAGTGGGGGATTTCATGAAGTACATGGTCATCATAATATATATCACGAATAGGAATGCTTATAATCATGTCATAAATCTCATATTCTAATATCATGGGCATTCCGACAGCATATACTATTCATAGCAATCGCATGGAAACCATTCAAGCGTAAGGGAACGATAACATGTAACGTTTAGTTCATATTGTAATGATTTGGGGATATGATACTTCATGCATTTATTCAACATCTCAAACATAGTAGGGAAAGCATGGTTATATTTTGTATAAATAATTATATCTCCATTACCATACATGCTTTATACCACAATAATAACAACACATAATTTGCATGGAAATTCATATTGGAGTGTATGACTAACATGAACTTGTTATTTAGATATCATGAAATCATGTAAATAGGAATTTCTAGGATCCTAGGCATTTTATCAAATACCTTGCATGCATTCTTTAAGGCATAGGTGGATTTCATCAAATTATACATCATGAACAACCAAATTTACATGTTTCTGACTTATATGATATCATGAAATTAAAAAAAAAACATATAAAGATTCCATCTTGGGAATCACCCAATATCAACAACATGATCATCAATACCCAACAATATTGAAATCATACTTTATAATGAAAAAGATTGTTTTTGAGCTTTATCGATGAAAGGGATCCATAAATCAACTAACACGTACTATTATATAGAAAAACAAACAAACATTAACATGGGTATGATCATATCACCACAATCAACCAAGCTTTTATATTTTAAAGATTGATTCTTGAACTCAACGGACGAAAGAAATCCATGTATGAACACTACGCATACCTTGAATTGGAGGTTCTAGATGATTGATGAAGGAATTTCCTTAAAATTTGATCTTCAAGCTTGATTGTGCAACCCTAGTTGTTTTTCTCCTATGGTGCTCTTGGATGATGAGCTTTGAGATGTTAATAGGGTTGTAATGTGTTTAGAAGCTATATATTTCGTAGGGTTAAGTTTAGGAATGAGTAAGAAGTGTTAAAAGACTTAATTACCCTCAAAATAACTCAAAACGGAGTGTTTTTGGCACTGGAACTGAGTTAGGCGGCGCGTAACCAATCGCTTATCCTTACTATCTCTCACGAAAATGGGCATAACTTTTCACTCGGGTATTAGATTAAGGCGAAATTGGTATCTTTGGAAAGATAATTCAATTATCTACAATTTGGTTCATATAAATATGCAGAAATACTACATTAACATTGAGTTATACTCATTCAAATATGACCCCTATAAAATCAAACACTAAAACTTGATGGATTCAAAAACTCTTAGCTTGTACTACCTTAAGTGACTCATATGAACATGCTTAATGTATCATAAGCTGTCTTATTGCTAGGATACTCATTTTAAGTCACGTACTAAAATGCTGCGCATAGGATAGGCGGTTTCATACGTAGGAAAAATAGTTCGTCTCCTAGCTTAAAAACATATGGGGTATTACAGAAATTCACCACAACTTTCAGAGAATTTACAATCAAGGTATATTATGTGTTAATCTAAGGGTTTCCTTCCACACTTGGAGTTCATGAACCTCTTTTAAAACTACAAGTTGATTGCTTTCATGAATTTCATGTTGAATTTGATTGTATCCATGATTATCATGTTATTTGAGTCTTAATCCATGATTTATTGCAAGTTTCATGTGAAGTAATTAACATATGTGTAGGGTTATTTTTATTTATCTTAATAGCCCTTGAAATTTTTAGTTGGGATTATGATCATGATGCTTGCATGTTAGTTATAATTATAAGCATAATGCATGCATCTCAAGTGTTTGACAAAACATCTAAATAGAAGCATTATTAACTAGCTACTATTGTTGTGCTATTATAACCATGCCATGTTTTAATTTCAATGCTATCGAATCTTGGGGGTACTCAATACCCAAAATGTAGTTGTTTACTTAGAATTACAGTAGCTTTAAAATAGTCTTAGTGTTGTCATGTACAACAGTACTTAGTTAGTTACAAAACTTAGTGTATTCTTTCTGTTAACAAAACTCAGTATACTCAATCCAATTCATTCATTTAGCTCGATTAATAACAGTTTATTCAAGCCTAGTACAATCAAAAAACCAGTTCAGTGTCTATTCAGTTAAGAGTAGAAATCAACAGTGAGCAAACGTAGGGATGGGGGAATTCCAATCAGTGAAGGGTTTGACCCTTGGTTTCAATCCCTGTGTTATAGAACTACGTAGCCAGCATAGGTTGAGATATCTTCCTACCAGATAATGGTTGATACATCTCATATGAGTTTTTCTGCAAGTGAGGGTTAATAAAATGTCTTCCGGCTAGATAGGGCTAACTCACAACTATTGTTAGTATCCTATGGCAAGGTGCTAAAACCCTTCCAACTAGGGTCACAGGTTGGACCCCAACTAAGTTTATAATCGGGGTATGTTGGTTAGATGAATACTCTCACAGTTACAGTTTTACCCAGCTCAAAATAGAACTTAGTTTAGTTCTACAAAATTAGGACTTTCAGAAATAGTCAGCCAGTTAATAGTAACTCAGCTATATAGTCACACAGTCTTAGTAACTCAGTTATCAGTAATTCAGTTATCAGTAATCTCAGTTACAGTAAAGTAGATTCTTATGCAGAATAGCATAATCAGTATTTACAAGAATTTTAGATAGACATGTACTCTCATTCAGTTATATTCATATTTCTCAACAAGTTATTGTTCATGCATATGAACCCTTGCATATTATCCTACCTCACTTAGCATAATAGTACATTTAAAGTACTGATACATAATCTTTTTTTTTGCACTACGATGTCTTATATAATAGGTTCAGACACACAAGCTCCTGACCACACTTAGCAGCCCAGCCTACCAACAACAGATTTAGTGATGAGTCCTTATAGTTCAAGGACAGAGTTATCATTCAAGAATTTCAATAGTCCCGTATATTCAGTAGTCGGAGTTAGTTGGGGACTTGTCTTATCAACTCTATATTCAGATAGTTAGAGGCTTTCAGGCTAGATTATTTTAGACAAATGTTCAGTTTTCAGTATTTATTTGTCAGTATTCAGTATTTATTTTGATATTATGAACCTTATGGCATTTCAACCTTTTTTCCCCATTATTTGAGAATTATTATTCAGTGCTCATAGTAGGTGCCAGTCATGGGTTGGCTCGTGGTCCTTCTGGGTCATGAGTATTATATAGCATTTGGAGTGTAGACTCGGGGTATTACAAACTTAGTATCATAGCCTAAGGTTCAAAATAGTCCTAGGGAGTCTGAAGGCTTTGTCTAGTAGAGTTTTGTGCATAGGCGTGTCGCATACCACACTTATGGACAAGAAGCTAAGAGGAGTTTTAGTAATAAGTTTCCTTCTTTCAGTGTTCATATCTTACGAGTGAGCATGAGCTCAAGTTTAACTCTCTATCTAATCCAATATTTCCTTTCATTTACAGAATGTGGCTCCAAAAATGACTAATGGAAGAAGAACTAGAAATCAGTTAGTACCTCCACCCGTTCAAGCAGATCCCCTGGATGAGCATGTATCCCATGAAGAATTTCGAGCAGCTTCCACCATTTTGGCTCATTTTGTAGCAGCCCAGAATGAATGTCCAACACCATTTCAGGCCAACCCAGTGGCCAGTACTGCTGTAACTAGAATTTGGGACTTTAATCGAACTAATCCTCCATCATTTACAAGGTCTAAGTCTTAGGAGGATCCACAGGAATTTCTTGACATGGTGTAGAAAGTCACAGATATCATTGGAGTGACTGCCAATTAGAGAAATAGGTTAGCTGCATATCAATTATAGGATGTGGTTCACACATTGTTTAAGCAATGAAAGAAAGATAGGGGTGCTGGTGCAAGGCTCATACAATTGAAGGACATTTCTACTATTTTTTTAATAGGTTCTTTCCACTGTAGTTGAGGAAAACTAAGGTTTTGGAGTTTATTAATCTTAAATAGGGCAACATGATAGTGAAAGAGTATTCTCTCAAGTTTACTTAGTTAGCTAGATATGCCCCTCATACGGTAGCTGATAGAAGATCTACGATGAGTAAGTTTGTGCCGGGCGTGTCTAACAGTATGGTCAAGGAATATAGGACTACAATGCTGATTAAGGAGATGGACATATCCAGTCTCATGGTCTATGCTCAGTAGATAGAAGAGGCTAAGAATAAGGAAAAAGAGAGGGAGAACAAGAGGGTTAGAACAGGTAGCTTCAACTTTACTCAGCCTAAGTTAGGGGGTGGAAATATTTCTCAGTTATGCCTGAAATCTTTAGTTCCAGCTCCATCCTCAGCCAGTGCCCCAGTGCCAAAATTCAGAGATGGCAATAAATATAAGGCACCAGGCCCTAAACCCCAGGGTAAAGTTAGCAGTGGCCGAATAAATCATCTTCGCTAGAAGTGTGGTAGGAACCACCAGGATGTCACCCGAATTAGTAGGGTGATGCTTCGAATGCCACCAGTGGGCAACACCCAAACAGCTTCTATGCACTTCAGTCCCGATGGGATTAGAAAAGTTCTCCTGATGTTGTCACTTAAAAAAAACAATTTTATTATTTACATATTTATGCTTTGATAAATCTAGGAGATTTATTGATTTTTATAACTCCTTATATAGCTGTTGACTCTAGAGTTATTCCCAAAATCCTAGTAGATCCCTTCTCTGTCACTACCCTAGTAGCTAAATCTATCATAGCTCGATGGGTATATAGAAGCTGTCCAATTATGGTATCTCTAAAAGTGAATTCAACAGTCTTAGTAGAGTTAGAGATGACATATTTTGATGTCATTTTTGGCATAGATTATCTCCATTCATGCTACGCTTCAGTTGACTGCAAAAATAGAATTATCTATTTTTAATTTTTGAATGAACCTATCCTAGAATGGAGGGGTAGTACTTCAACACTCAGGGGTCAGCATATTTCTTACTTAAGGGTGAAAAACATGATATCTAAAGGGTTTGTCTGCCATCTTATTCGAGTTAAGGATTATAGTTCTGTGACTCTTAGTCTTGAGTCAGTTCTAGTAGCATATGAATATCTAGATATGTTTCTCAAAGATCTTTCTGGAGTCCATCCCAAGCGAGATATTGACTTCGGAATAGACCTTCTTCCCAATACTCATTGGGATAAAAGAATAGTTGAAAGATATCGTAGATAAGAAATTCATTAGATACAGTGTTTCCTCATGGGGTGCACTACTCTTATCATGCATAAGAAATGTGGTTCACTTAGAATATGTATTGACTACCGTTAGTTGAGCAAAGTCATGGTCAAGAATGAATATCTACTTGCCAGAATGGATGACTTATTTGGCCAACTTCAGGATGCCGGTTACTTTTCCATGGTAGACCTCATATCAGGCTATTATTAGCTCAGAGTCAGAGAATGTGACATTCCAAAAATATCTTTCAAATCTCGGTATGGTTACTTTAAATTCTTAGTCATGTCATTTGGTCATACCAATGGCCTAGCAATCTTAATGGTCTTGATTAACCATGTGTTCAAGCAGTACCTGGACATGTTCGTCATAGTCTTCATTAATGACATTCTAGTCTACCCTTATAATGAACAAGATCATGCAGACCATCTCAGATTAGTGTTACATACCCTCAGAGCCCATTAGTTGTTTGCCAAATTTTGTAAATGTGAAATCTAGCTAATATTAGTAGCTTTCCTTGATCATATCATTTCTGGTGATGGCATTAAAGTTGACCCTCAAAAGATTAAAGTTGTGAGAAACTAGCCCAGACCTATCTCACTGTCAAATATCAGGATTTTCTTGAGTTTCTTTATCTTATGCACCAGTATATTCAAAGTACTAATTACATACTTTTATTTGTACAACATTATCTTATAACATAGGTTTGAATGCTCAATTTCCCAACCATTCTTAGACAGCATAGGTTACCCAGCAACTATAATAGTGAGTCCTCATCCATTGAGGACATGATATGTTTTTCTCAGTTATTTAATTATTTCCTTATTTTTTCGTTAGTTAGAGTTATTTTAGAGTTTATCCCATCATCTTCTCATGAAGTTTAGAGGCTTTTAGACAGACAGACAGTCAGATAATTAGACATTCATTTAGTTTTTAGTATAATTAATTGTTTGAGTCAGACAGTATAGTTTTCAGTATTATTATCAGATATTTTAGGCATGTCATTGCTATGTATTTCAGTATTTAGATTTACATTATCTTATCAGATTATCCTCCATATATCTATTTTATTATAGTTTACTCAATGCTCAAAGTAGGTACCAACTCATGGGTTAACAAGTGGTCACTTATGTCCTCTGGCACAGTTATCTCAAATTGGGGGTAGCCTCGGGTTATAAAAAATTTCGTATCAAATCCTAAGATTTTAAAGTATCCTACGGTGTCCTAATTTCACATTAAGTAGAGTCATGTCCAAGGGTTAGAAGTGCGCCACACTTATGGACAAGAAACTATGAAGTATTTTTAGGAAAGTTTCACTTCTTATAGTGTTCATGTCGTGTGAAGGAGCATGAGCTCTGTTGAATTCATATTTCTAACTCATCATTCATTCTGATTATATAAAATTCCTCCAAGAATAAACAACATGAGGAGTAATGGGGATCAGCCTGCACAACGACCTATTCAGGAAGATCCCCTGACCGACCATGTTTCTCAGTCTGAAATTACGGTTTCTTTAACTAAACTATCCCTTTTTATTGTTTCTTAGAACATCCATTATATTGTTACCCTATCCTATCATGTATTAAAAATAACTGTAGCTTGGATTTGAGTTTTGAATCAAATAAATCCCCCTTTCTTTTTTGGGTCCAAGTATGAGGAGGATCCGTCGGATTTTCTGGACATGGTGCATAAAGAGATAGATATCATGGGGATCACTTTGATTGACTGTGCATAATTTGTTGCATATCAGTTGTAGGGTTTAGCTCATACCTTGTTTAAGTAGGGGAATGAGGATCGAGGTGTTAAGGTAGGGCCTATGAAATAGGAAGAGTTTGCCATAACATTCTTAGAAAGGTTATTTCCCCTAGAACTGAGGGAAGCTAAGGTTAAGGATTTAATCAAATTAAAGTAAGGGTAGTAATAGTATTAAGAAGTACTCTCTTAAGGTCACTCAGTTGATGAGGTATTCTCAAACTATGGTGGCTGAATCTAGGTGCAAGATGAGTAAATTTGTTTCTAGTGTATCTGATAGTATGGTCAAAGAGTTTAGGAATTCTATGTTAAATAAAGAGATATACCTATCTAGACTCATGGTTCATGCTCAATAGATTTAAGAGGAGAAGCATAATAAGAAAGAGAGGGAGAATAAGAAGACCAGAATAAGTAGTTAAAAATTTTCTCAGTTATGTTAGAAAGAGGGATCCACTCTTAGTTTCATTAGAAATTTTCATCCACAGCTCCATCTTCAGCTAGTGCACCAGTTCTTATTTCAGGAAAGATAGTCGAGATAAAGAGCTAGGCTCTATATCCCAAGGTAGTGTGACAGTGGTCATACAAATCCACTCTATCAAAAATATGGTATGAATCACTATTATGAGTGTAACGCTAGTAGTGATATATGTCTTTGATATGGAATGCCAGGCCATAGGGTCAGGGATTGCTAAAGGGTTGGTCAGTAGGGTCGGTCCAGTCGTCCTATAGCTTCAAACTGTCTCCCAACTCAGCAGGGTGCCACTTCAAGGGCAACAAGCAGACAGTGCAAGAATAGATTCTATTATCTCCCAACACGACATGATCAGAAAGGTTCTCCTAATGTGGTTATGTGTAAGTTGCAGGTCTTTCATATTCATGTTTATGAATTGTTAGATACTAGAGCTTCATTTTCTTTATGACCCCTTACATAGCTATAAACTTCGGTATGAGTCTCAAAATATTAGTAGAGCCTTTCTCAATGTCTACCCCAATGGGTATGTCAATTATAGCCAAGCAGTTATATAGAAATTTCCTGGTCATAGTATCTCAGAAAGTCAATTTAGTTGATCTTGTGCAGTTAGATATGACAGATTTTGATGACAGTTTTGATATTAATTAGCTCCACTCATGTTATTCCTTAGTTAATTATAGAGATAGAAATTTTCAATTCCAGTTTCCTAATGAGCCAGTTATTAAATGGATGGGTAGTATTTCTATGCTTAGGGGTCATACTGTTTGATATCTTAAAGAAAGAAAGATGATATCTAAGGGGTGCATTTACCATCTTGTCCGAGTCAAGGACTTCTGTTCTAAGACTCTGAGTTCTGAGATAGTTCCAATAGTAAATGAAATTCCTAATGTGTTCCCTAAATATCTTCCCAGAGTTCCTCCTGAGAGGAATATTTACTTTATAATTAGATCTCATTCTAGACACCCAACCTATCTCTATTCCACCCTACAGAATGGCTTTATCCAAGCATAAGGAGCTAAAAGTGCAGTTAAAAAAGCTCTTAGATAAGGGTTTCATCAAGCCTAGTGTTTCCCCTTGGGACACAACAATCCTGTTCATCCATAAGAAAGACGGTTCTGTCATAATTTTAATTGACTACCATTAGATGAATAAAGTCATAATCAAGAATAAGTATCTACTTCCCAGAGTTGATGACTTGTTCGATATACTTTAGATTACAAGTTATTTCTATAAGATAAACCTCAGAACTGGCTATCATAACCTTGAAGTAAGAGAATGTTACATGTAATATACCAAGAAATTTTTCTTTTAAATTTTGTGCGTAAACTTGTTGTGTTCTATCTTCTAGAATGAATTATAAATTTTCCTTGTTGAATGTCTTAGATTATGACCCACCATTGCATAGTGTATTGAATAATATTTCCAATGATATGTGGATCATCCAAAATGGACACCCGAGCAACGAGTTACAAACATTCCGATCAAACCGTGAATAGTAGTGTAAAACGTGCAGGAAAAAGTACTGAGGCCTGGCGTATTTTTGCTCCAAATTTAAATGATAATAACTCCTTGTACATAATGATCTTGGTGATATACTACTAATTAATGGTAAGTTCTGCGAGTCCTCTTTCCAATGAAATTGGTTTCATCTAATTTGTCTATCGGAGCAAAAAGTTATGGTTGATCTACTTCAGCCTATCAAAAGAATTTCTTTTGTAAATTTCAAACGATCATAACTCCTCGTACACAATGATATGGGTGGGATACTGTATCTCAATGGAAATATATGAGAGTTATCTTTCTAATGAGATTAGTTTCATCCAATTTGGATATCGGAGTAAAACGTTATGGTTGATCTACTTCAGACTATCAAAACAGTCCACCAAAGGACAGATTTGAGATTTATTTTATTTTTAGGGGCGTTTCGGTCACTCCCCCTCACCCCAAATCCATCCAAACCCTATATTAAAGCCTATTAGAAGCATTATATATTATATTTCATCAAATTCCCTCAAAAATAAAACCCTAAGCTCCTACATCCAACTTCAAGAACCTCCAAAGTTTAAGATTCCAAGTTCCTAGTTCAAGAACTCCAAGAACCATCATTCAAAGGCATGATTAACATCTCAAAAATGAGTATTGATCTAAAGTTCATCATTCAAGGTATGTGGGTTTTCAACAAGAACTCTCTTTCATTCTTGTGTCCAAAAGTAATTTTCGTTACAAAGGCATAATATTTATTTGATTTAGTCAAATTTGAAGCATGAACCCATATCTTATGATGATTATTACAAATTCTTGATGTTTATGATTTAGAAAGATGAATTTACATGTGTGGAGATATAAAGCATGAATCTTGAACGATATTTATCATGATATTGATATTTGGATCGTGAATCCCCATTGGAAATTGTGGTTTTTTAGAGAAAGTGTGTTATAAGCACGTTGATGTTGAATATTTGAGATATTTTGAATGATTTGACCTTGTGGTCTTAATGGAGTTGTTTTGAACTCGAGTGTGAAAGAAATCTACAACGTGGTTGATTTTGATAGATGGGAAGCATGATGGCTCCCGATGTATATTTATATATTATAGAAATTGTTTTGTTGTGGATTATCTTTGAATGATATTAGCTAAGTCCGGAAGAAATATTTAGCATCGAGTGGGAGTTATAAAGCGACCTTACTTTCCCTGAACTACGTGCCCCTGTAGGAGTGTGATTGAGGCTGATTTATATAGTAATCTCTAGTTTGTGTGGATTTTATATCGATAGTCCTACTCGGATGGCAAGGATAGGATGGCTCTCCCCAATGTGGGTTGTACGTTTTACTCCATGTAGCTCACATGGTTTATGTCGGTTATAGGATCTCCCAGTGTGTGTGTGTTTCCTTGTGTCTATGGTGAATTGTGAAGTGATTTCAAAGTGTAATTGTGAAAGTTATTCTTTTGAAAGATTTAAATGATATTTACATTATGAGAATTAATATTATTGATAAACTGAAAGTGAATGAAAAATTATATGATGACTCACATGTGTTATTGTACTTATTTCATTCTCTCATGATTATGATGATATTCTTCGGGCTATGTGTGTCTTTCATACATCCTGCAATTTCTTATAAATATTTATGATAATGATGTTTATATAACTGCATACACCCCTATATACTCGGTTCCTTTCCATGGTACTGACCCACATCTTTGGATGTGGGCTGTATTTTCTCGAAATGTAGGTTCAGGTGCTTAGTTCCAGGTTCGACAGTGATTCTTTAGGCACGCTATTCTACATCCTTTGTTGTGGTGAGTCCTCATATTTCGAGGACGTGATGTCTGATGTTGGTTTCACGGAATCCTTTACATTTGATAATTTAGTTTGAGTTAGTTGGGGCATGCCTCAATGGCTAACTGGTTTTATTGATTTTTTGAGAGGCTTGTCAGACTAGTATAGATGTTGGGAGTTGACTAATAAGTTGTATTTTGTTATCTTTCTAAAATTCTTTTATTCTTGGATGATAATTACTCTGTTGATATTTGAGGGTTATTTATGGAAACCCCGTTGATTTGTGTTGAACTGAATGAAAATGGCTCAAAGGGTTAGCTTAGGGATACTCGTAACCTCAAGCACCTTGTAATGCTCCGAGACCCATTTTCCAGGGCATTACAAAATTAGTATCAAAGCCAGGTTTTAAGGTGTCCTAGGGAGTCGGACAAGCCACGTTAAGTAGAGTCTTGATCATCGGTGTGTAGTGCGCCACATCTATAAGCAAGAGGCTACAAGATGTTTTAGGAAAAAGTATGATTCTTTCTATCAGAAGTCTATCATTCTTAAAGTGTCTCTCTCTCTTATTGATTCGCACTCTCCTCCTTTAGAAATATGCCTCTACGTCGAATGAGAAGAAATAATGATGGCCAGCAACCTCAACTAGCTGACCCATGGATTGAAAACGTGTCTCATGCTAAATTTTGGGCAGCCTTTTAGGTACTGGCCCAAGCTGTTACTGCATATGTTTAGGCCCACCCAACCCCAGCTCCACAATAGCAGGATGTGATTCAGCTGCTTCCAAGATCTAAGACTTCATGCGGATGAATCCGCCAGAATTCTATGGGTCCATGTCTGACGAGGATCCATGGTTGTTTTTAGAGGCGGTGCAGAAGATTACCTAGGTAATCTATGTATCTGAAGAAAATAGTGTGGAGTTGGCTGCGTATAGGTTGAAAGACCTTGCTTATGACTGGATTGTTGCTTAGAGGAAAGGTAGAGGTGAGGGAGCTATCCCTATAACTTGGCAAGAGTTCCAGGACATATTCCTAGATAAGTTTTTCCCTTTGGAGATAAGGGAGGCGAACGTGGAAGAGTTTATGAATCTGCGACAGGGCTCTATGACTGTTAGGGAGTACTGTATAAAGTTCAATCAGTTGGCCAAGTATGCTCCTGACCTAGTGGCTGGTAATCGGGCTAGTATGAGTAAGTTTGTGACTGGAATGTCTAGTTTTGTGGTTAAGGAGGGTAGATCTGCTATGCTGAATTGTGAGATGAATCTTTCTAGGTTGATGACTCATGCCCAACATATTGAGGCAGACAAGATTAAGGAGAGATATAGAATGAGAGGGAATAAGAGAGCTAGGTCTGACAAGAACGGATAGGGTCAGACTAGATTATAGGGAGGGAGTCGCCCTCAGTATCAAGATCATTCGTCTATGCCAGCACCGTCATCTGCTAGTTCTCCAGTGCCTAGAGGTAGGAAGGTGAAAGGTAGGAGGTCATATGCATCTAGGTCCCAGTACAGTACTGGCAGTAGGCCAAATTGTCCCCTGTGTCCTAAGAGTGGTAGGGCTCATTCGGGTGAGTGTTGGGGTAAGAAGAAAGGTTGTTTCTTGTGTGGTGACATGGGTCACAGAGTTAGATATTGTCCACATGATGGACAAAGGCATCGTGACTATCGCCTTAGACCCAGACTAACACTGTTAGTGCTTCAGTTCCAGCGACTCGCCCATCCCCAGCTCAGGGTGCCTCTTCTAGCAATGCTGGCGGGCAGCGCCAGAATAGCTTCTATGCTTTACTGTCCCGCCAGGAACAGGAGGACTCTCCCGATGTTGTTACTGGTATGCTTTGAATATTTTAGTTTGATGTGTATGCTTTGTTGGATCCTGGATCTATTTTCTCATATGTTACAGCTTTGATTGTTGTGATTTTTGAAATAAGTCCTAAGATTATTCCTGAGCCTATCCTAGTTTCTACCCCAGTAGGTGATTCGATTGTTGCCTAGAAAGTGTATAAAAAGTGTCCTATTACCATTCTTCATAGAGTCTTGTTGGCTGATCTGATTAAGTTAGGCATGGTAGATTTCGATATGATTTTAGGTATGGACTGGCTGTATTATTCTTATGCCTCTATTGATTGTCAGATTCGAGTGGTCAAGTTTCAATTTTCGAGTGCATCCATTTTTGAGTAGTCTGGGAATTCTGTATCACACAAAAGTCATTTTAGCTCTTACCTCAAACCAAGAAAGCTTATTTCCAAGGGATGTATTTACCATTTGTTTAGAGTCAAAGACAGTAAGTCTGAGACTCCAACTCTCCCGTCTGTTAACGTCGTCAATGAGTTTTCTGATGTCTTTCTGGATGATCTCTAAGGGATACCTCCTGATAGAGAGATAGAGTTCAGGACTGATCTTCTTCTAGATACTCAGCCAATTTCTATTCCTCCTTACCTTATGGCCCTAGCAGAACTTAAAGAGTTGAAAGAGCAACTCAAAGATCTACTAGATAAGGGTTTCATAAGGCCTAGTGTTTCTCCTTGGGGTGCTCCTATGTTTTTGGTGAGAAAGAATGATGGCTCTTTACGTATATGCATTGATTACGTCCTACTAAATAAAGTCACCATAAAAAATAAGTACCCCCTTTCGAGAATAGATGATTTGTTTGACCAATTGCAAGGTACAAGTTATCTCTCAAAGATAGACCTTTGTTCCGGTTATCATCAACTATAAGTTAGGGAGTGTGACATCCCGAAAACTGCTTTCCAAACTCGTTATGGCCATTTTGATTTTCTTGTTATGTCTTTTGGGTTAACTAATGACCCAGCAGCTTTCATGGACCTCATGAATCGAGTGTTCAGACCATATCTAGATATGTTTGTCAAACTGTTCATCGATGATGTACTGGTGTACTATGATGCTTCGAGAGTTGGGTTGGGTTGTGTATTGATGAAGAATGGTAAGGTGATAGCTTATGCTTCTAGACAGTTGAAACCCCATGAGAAAAATTACCCCACCCAGTACCTTGAGTTAGCTTTTGTTGTGTTAGCTATGTAAATTTGGAGACACTATTTGTATAGTGTCTATGTTGATGTTTTCACTGATCATAAGAGTCTGCAGTATGTGTTTACCCAGGGAGAATTGAATCTTAGGTAGAGACGATGGTTTGAATTATTAAAGGACTATGATATGAGTGTGTTGTACCATCCGGGGAAGGCCAATGTTGTGGCGGATTACCTAAGTAGAGTGTCCATGGGTAGTGTTTCACATGTGGTAGAAGGTAAGAAAGAGTTTGCTCGTGATGTACATCGTTTGGCTAGATAAGGGGTTAGGTTGTTTGACTCTGCTGAAGGTAGTATAGGGGTTCAGAGTAGTTCCGAATCCTCCTTAGTTTCGGAAGTGAAAGAAAAGAAATACTTAGATGTTAGTTTGGTCACACTGAAGGAGTTAGTCAAGGACCAAAAAGTAGAGGTTTTCTCCGAAGGGGGAGATGGTATGTTAAGATTGCAGGGTAGATTGTGTGTCCTGAATGTTGATGATCTGAGATAGAGGATTATGGCTGAAGTGCACCAGGCGCGATATTCTATTCATCCTAGTGCCACCAAGATGTACCAAGACTTGCGAGAAATTTATTGGTGGAGTGGCATGAACAAAGATATAGAAGCGTTTGTAGCTAAGTGTGCAACATGCGAACAGGTTAAGGTTGAACACCAAAAAGCTGGTGGTATGATGCAAGAGTTTAGTATTCCCACCTGGAAGTTGGAAGAGATAAATATGGGCTTCATGATTGGTTTACCTCCTTCCCGATGCCATCATGCTTCTATTTGGATTGTGGTTGATAGGTTGTCTAAGTCTGCTCATTTCTTGCATGTTCATACTTTATATACTGCTGAGGATTACACTAGATTGGAGTCAAAGGGAATGACTCGATGAGAAGTTACATCTTCTAGGAGTCAAGGGGAATTTATGTAGTGTATAACCTAGCAATTGAAAATTAAAATGCCTGGACAAGGAAGTATGTCTTCGAGGGATATAGAATGATGAAATTTTACCATGATTTGATTATCAAACCTGTGCAGTGAAATAGCTTCCTACATTTTTAGAAGTGAGTAATTGTAGCCCTTGATATTTGTACTTTGAAGGTAACATGTTTCCTGTTTTATCAAAGAAAACTTGTGAGTTTAAAACATGGTGTTTGGATTTTGAGGCAATTGTTCTTGCGCTGGACACATTTAACTTTTCTTCTAGCCCTTAGCACATGTCATGGATTTATTGCATCATTGTTCCAAACATAGATTATTATGAGTGACTCTGAAAGAAGCACAGTATCTCTACTTTACCAAGATTCTCAGATAAACCCTTTGAACCCTAGTATTCCCATGAGTTCCAGACATGTCTATTGACACAACTTTCTGTATGCCCTATTTTGGCGCACAATCATGTCTCTTTCTTATGTTGGCTTTTTGTCTTGCTTTGTGCAATTGATGAAGCTAGTAGTCAGTTTAGAAATCTTTTCTCACTTATTTTGACATGAACTTGACTCAAAGACAAGAGAAAAATGACAATGATTTTTTATTTGGCTAACTGACTCAAGAAAATAAAATAAAAATAAAGAGAAAAAAATGAATTTCCCCATTTTAAAAAGAGAAAAGAAAACTTACCTGAAAATTATTGTCAATTATAATGATTATGACATGAATTATTAATTAAGCTGCCTAATCTTTTCATCCAAACTTTCAACCAATTGTTGTTTATTTAATGACCCTGAAATTGAGTTGCTTCCTTTGACCCATTGCATTTAGAGACCTCGTTCGGATAGTGACACCTTTAAGGGTTTTCGCCAACAAGCCTCTATCATTTTATTTTTTGCAACTGAGCATCGCCATATGGTGTCCGCAAGGATTTTTCACCAATGAGACTCTCTTATATGCAGTTCTCTCAACTCACAGTCGGCTTAAGGTGGCTCTGAGGGTTTTCACCAATAATACTCTCTCATTATCTCTATCAACTTACTATCGTCTTACGATTCCCATAAGGTTTTTCACCAATAAGACTCTCTCATATTTATTTCTCTCCTGATTCCACTGTGGAAGACAAGTAGTTCCCAAAATATGTTATCATATGCATTACTTGCTTAGCCTTATTATTCTCAAAGATTGATCTGAAGGACTTTCTTTGGCTATAATATGGCTTTTGGATAAGGTTAGAAAGAATGGATGGCATGAGGCCCAAATGACACTTGAAGTGGGGTAGGACTTACAACTTTTGGAATCAACTCAAACAATAAGGATTAACTCGTGCCCCAATTTCTTTTGGATGGGTGATTTTATATTATTTATTTGGTTAGACGGAGACTTGAGTAGAGCGTCCCACATATCTCACCCTCGAGAGAGGAGAATCGGGTCATGTGTTGTTCTGACAACTTTTTATTTTGCTTGAATCTGATTTGCTTTCTTTTTATTTTCTATTTTCTTTATAGACTCTTTTCTCTTTGTGATTTTTTTCTGACTCTATTTTTCTTGACACTGTTCTCTTTTCTTTCTTTTTGGACACATTTTTGTCTTATTTTTTAAACTTTTCACACTTTATTTTTTTTGGTTGACACATTTTTTTAGTTGTGATGACTCTATGTTGATTCCAAAAGAGGTGTATTAAAGAACATAAAACTAAGGATCAAATGGGGTAAATAAAGGATGACACAATGTTTGGATAGCAGAATGAAATGTCTTGATCATATCAATCCTTTAAAATGAAAGTACATATCATGCAATATGAAATGAAAAATGAAGATCAGTTGTGATACTTTAACATCACTAACATTAACTGAGCATCTGTGTCCCATCTTGTTCTACAATTTTCCAACATACAACTGCACCTTTGTTGTACATCTCTCAGATTGAATGATTGATTCTTTTGTGAAGCTGATTTTCTTTCTGTTCCTCTTGATATAGGATCACGCAGACACAATTTGACTTAATTGAGACATTGACAGTGTCCAAGCACACATGCAAGTGTATGTGGTCTACCAAGTAATATAGTGTCCTTCAAGAAAGCCGAGTTATTGATCCCACTGAGACAAGATTTGGCAATGATTTGAGTTCAGTTCACAATTTAAATTAATTTAGTGCTAGAGTAACCTAGGAAAGAGTTTGGAAATTGTAAATTAAAACTAAACAATGAGGAAAATAAAGGTCTTAAGACAATCAATAAGACAAAACCAAGGGCTGAAGAACTCTGAACAATCATATTATGCATCTGGATTTCATTCATTAACTTGCTTATCTTAGTTGTTGATTCGTAGGGTTAATTGTAGGATTATTGTTTCCCAACCTCTAATCTATTACCTAAGTTGAACTTTACACGTACGTCATTAGGAGGGGATGTAATAATTAACTTACGTTCTAACCAAGGATCATCCTCCATATAAATTCAAGTAAGGTATCTAAGTACATCCCTATCCCAGATACTAATTTCATTTTCTTATTTTATAAAGAATCAAGAACCATACTCTACTTATTCCTATGTTTTATTGCCCAATTCCCTCTCCTAAATTCACATGGTTGACAATAGATGTATTATAAGGGTATGGAATCTTTAAAAAAGTTACAATATGAATAAGAAAACATCCAATATTGATAAGGAAAGCAAACAAACTTAATCCATAGAAATAATAATCATGTTCTTGGCTTCAACCCCGGAAAGAGGACGTTTAGCCATGCATAGTCATAATCGTAATCACAATATTGTAATTGACAACTAAAAACATGTATGATCTAAATAAAATTAATAAAAACCTAATAATGAAGTTTTAGCTGCCCCTTGATCTCCATAAAATGTCAAAAGATATGTAAAAACGTAATATAACATCAATATATAGCATAAGGGTAAGCCAAGTCCGTGTAGGAGTAAAATTAGCTTGAAACGCCCAGGTATGGAGTGAAGAGTGCATCACTCCCTCTCTTCCAATGGAATGGAGCATGCACCGCACCCTGTATTTCACAGGAGTGGAGCATGCGACACATTCTAAACTCATGCACTCTCTAGAAATTGTCCTCCGAATTTTGGTTTAAGTGTTGGCCCTTCCTACTTCCATCCCTTGTCTTGTGGTGTCTATACATTCATTTACAAACCTATTTAACATCAAATATCATCATATTAAGATCAAAAATAATTATACATCATCAAAACAAATGAATTGCAAGCATAAACAACACTAAATCCAATACAATGAATCAAAAACAAGAGCTTAGACTAGGTTGGTTTCATGATCTTTCCCTTCAAGTTTCACCTCATTATTTGACTTATATAAAATTTTTACACTCCTAAAATTTTTTTCCACATATTATAAAACATTTAAAACCATAAGGAATGCATACAACTCAATAGAATCCATCAAGATAGATTAGACTAGAAACTAGCTCAAGCTAGGAAGACTAGTTTTCTCCATTGAACTCTAATTGACTCTTTTAAGTACAAACATACTTGGACGTTACTTGGAACCTTATAATACATACTTGAACACTTTTATACACATTTATTTCATTAGAAACTCATATAGAATAGAATCATCCTCAAAGCAAGGGTAAAAAGGCTCGAATAGTGACGCTAGAATGCATAAATACATCCAACATCACCACCCCACACTTAAATAATCCTTATTCGTCCTCGAGCAACTCTTAACTATAATCAACAACAACTAAGGAAACTCTACAGTTCTACTAAATGCAAGATACTCAAGCTAGTACTACACTGACTACATAGAATGAAAGATACTACACTAAGCATGTTATTTACACAAATTCAACTTCATGAACACTACTCCAAAACATTCTAGCCTCAAGACTTAACTCATCGACTCGCAAACTCATGCATATTTCTCAATCAAATACATCATACAAGTCACCTATATTCATCAAACATGTGCCCTCATGACACAAGAGTTCCCATAAACATTCATAATTAAGTAATTTAGAACGTGGTGGGTACAAGAATAAAATAACGCTCACTCTCCCAAAGAATTCACAAGTTACACACAATGAACTATATGATTTCCCTTAATGTAATTGTCCATTAATAGTCAAATGTTAAATTTAGGATTAATTAGGACTTTTTCAGATTGTAATGTTGGGATGGGTAGGAACTATTTGGTAATAATGACTAAGCTCTATAAGCGCTTTAATACACTACATTATTCCTTTAAAATCACTCTCCAACAACCAAATTACACTTATTCATTAATCCATACCTTTTTTTTGCCCAATCTCTTTTAAGAATTTTCACAAACACTTGGTGGACACATAGTTTACTACCCCAGGAATCAATTTTACTCTTTTTTCACAATTATGGTAATATTTTTAGAATATATTATATAACACCCATATAGCACACATCAATTATTAACACCAGTAACCATTAACTTGGGCATCAATTTCACCTTTTTATTCTTCAATTTATCAAACTCCTTACTAATTCAAATTTTCATTAAAGCACTTAGGTGCTTTTGGGATCAAATTAAGGTTGATCAAAGAAGGGATTAGGCTACTTATGAGGTTTCCATAGAAAAGCTAAAGTCTCAATAGGGGTTAACTAGGATAATGCACAAGGGTAGGACAAATATAAGGTATAAAACAAGGCTATCAAAGAAATGCCTAAATCATCTCCTAAACCCACAGTCTTTATTTCACTTCTCACACACATCAGGCAAGTTCTAGATATCGCATGCAACAATGAATATACAAATACCTTATATCACACATGGCACATGCTCAAATCATATAGGTTTATCATAGGCTCCCAACCAAACAATAGCATAAATTCAAAATTAAGCTAACATAAATAAGAGTCATAAACTTGAGCCTAAGAGTCTCACAAAATAGCAATTCAGATCAATCAACATGCTTTTACAAAAAAACCCCACTTGCATCATGTAATAAAAAATAGCACTAACAAGAATATCTTACTTATTCCTATCTTAAAATTTTTTAAATTGAGCCAAAATTTGAGAATTTCCCCACCCCACACTTAAAAATCTGTTGTGTCTCCAAAATGAATTTAGATGTAAGGTATAGAAATACTCCCTGAGGCCTCTAGGCCTAGCTAGCAGCCTATTTTTGCATAAAGGAGATCTATAGGACCCCACACTTCATTCTTGCTATGCTTTAGGCTTAATTTTATGGTAATCAGACTTCCCATTAACTTATGACTCAACCATAAACAAACACTACGTGAAATGAAAACTAAAAATGTAAAAGAAAATATACCTAATTAACTTAAGTTTCCTCCCAAACAACGGTTGATTTGATGTCGCGGCACTACCCATCTCAACTGAACCATATTCCTTTAGTTTTTTCCTAGCACTTTGGGGCCATTTTCTTATCCTCTTCACCCCTATTGGGTGTGAATTCTCAAGATCAACAGGTTTCTCAACTCTAGCCTCTTCAGAATCTTCAATTTCCATCATGTCTGGCTCATGTCTGGCTTAGGAGATAGTATCTTAGGCTTCTCAATTAGTTAGTTTGAAGATATCTTTTGTGGACTAGCCACCCCATACTTTTCCCTTTCAATAACATTGATCATACATTAATCTTTAAGATAGGAATTAATTATGGGTGCTTTGTATACATCAAACACTACTTCTTCATCCTCTACCCTTATTTTGAGCGTGCCTTCTCTAACATCGATTAACGCTTCTCTGGTTGCTAAAAATAGACACCTAAAGATAATTCCTACCTGTTTTTCAACCTCAAAGTCAAGAACAATAAAGTCAGTAAGAATAAAAAATTTACCAACAATAATGAGGACATCCTTAATTATTTCTTTCGAATATGCCATGGAACTGCTACTAGTTGCAAAACAACGGTGGCCAATCTAGGCTTTCCCAAGCCCAATTTTTCAAATATAGATAGGGGCATAAATCACTCAATCCATGGACTACTATACTCCCAATTTAGTTAGGGAGTGTAAACTTCACCGGATCTCTCAAATTCTTAGGAATTTTCTATGTCATTACTGTACTACACTATTCAGTTAGCATTATGTCCCCCACATCCAGCAATTTTAGCTTATTAGCCACCATACCTCTCAAGTACTTTTCATACTTAGGCATACCCTGCAAAATATCTAACAAAAGTAAGTTAATGTAAAGTCCACTGAATGAATTAAAGAACTTCTTAAACAAGGCATCCTCATTCACTTTAATTTGCCTTCGAGGGAAGGGCAATGGCAGTGTTTTCTTCACATCTGGTTCAATAACTTTTGGTCTTAAGTACTCAGAATTCCTTGATTTTTTAGCAACTTCTTCGGAAACATGTTTGGTCACAACCTTAGCATCTTTCTCCTTTGTTTCATTAGGAGGTTCTCCTTAAAGCTCTTTGCTGCTCCTCAAGGTAATTCACATAACCTTCTTTGGATTTTCTGTGTTAGTTGGCCACCTACCTTGTGGCCTAGTATTTAATGCTTTCTAATTTTTCCCCACTTGCACCTCTAAACTTCTGGTAACCTCTTGCAAATTTTCTAGGTCTGCCGCAAACTACGTCTGATTAGCTAGGATCTGCTTCAATATCTCCTCTGTGCTGCTTGGTGACTGAGTTTGTTGGGCTTGAGGCTATAGGGCATTCCATGAATGATTTGATTGATAAGTTTTCCAATTCATGGTATAGGCATTAAAGTAATTTTACATTTAAGGATTACCCACATACATAACTGATTCTAGATTTAAAGCACATATGGCTGTTGAATGACCACTATTACCACATACCTCATACTAGCCTACAGCTTATGGGATTGCGTTGATTGTAGATGTAGGTTGTGCTGCTCCCAGCTTCATGCTATTGAATGATGTGTTGATCAAATTCTGTAGTGTAGAATCCTGTGCTAATAAGGCTATGAATTGGTCCACCTCCAATACACCCAGAATTTTTTGTGGCACTTCTAGAATATGAATGCCACTCTAGATTACCTTATGCTATGCGGTTTAGTAATATGTATAGATCATAATTATTTAATTCCAATGCTTGACCACCTACAGTTGAATCTAGAAAAATCTTTGTTTTGTGATCAAAAGCTTCTACAAAAGTGTGAGCAAGTACCTCATTTGATTGTTGGTGATGTGGACAATCCCAAAGAAGATCTTTGAAGTGTTCTCAATAATGATAGAGGTTGTCACTTGGCTTATTTTTTAAGCTCACTATCTCAGGACAAAGTCTCACAGTCTTGCCTAATGGAAAAAATCTGATGAGGAACTTTCTGACTAAGTCATCCCATGAAGTGATTAAATTCGTTAGCTTTGCATTGAACCACCTTTTTGCTTCCCCTAAAAGGGAATGGGGAAACAGTGTCATCCTAACATAATCTTGAGTTATCCAGTCAAAGTGAATGTATCAGTAAGCTTAGTGAAAGTCTAAAAGTAGACATATGGATTGTCGTGTGAAAGCCCTTAAAACTGTCCGCTGCTAATAAGAAGTTGCACCATATTGTGTTTCAACTCAAAATTCCCCCCAGCTGTTGGTCTTTGAATTGGGGAAGTCAAGTTCATTGGAAGGGGACTGTCAGTTCCCAAACCTTCCTACCATCTGCTTGTTATTCAGCCATAGGAACAATATTCTCTTGTCCTTCTTTAATTTGGGGAATTCTATGGAAATGGATTGCTTCTCTCCTATGTTGATGGTAAAGTTGCTCGGGTTTCGGGCTTAGTTCTACCAACTTTCGATCACTTTCCATCTTATCATCTTAAAAACCTCTTTCCTGGAAGAACAAAACCAAGACCAAGTATAAAAACACCAAATAAATCTAAAAGTAAAACTAAAATAAACTATTACAAAAATCCAAGTCCTCCGCATCGGTGCCAAAAATTTCATAGTGTTGAAGCACATAGGAAAGTGTACATGGTATATTTAGTAATATAGTGACCTTCAAGAAAGATAAGTTACGATCCCACAGAGAATAGATTTTGCAACGATTTGATTTCAGTTCATAATTTAGATTAATTTTGTGCTAGAGTAACCAAGTAAAGAGTTTGAAAATTGTAAATTAAAACTAAACAATGTGGAAAATAAAAGTCTTGAGACAATCAATAAGAGAAAACCTAGGGTTAAGGCACACTTAACAATCAAATTATGCTTCTTGATTTTATGCTTTAACTTGCTTGTATTGGTTGTTGATTCGTATATGGTTTCCCAACCTGTAATCTATGAGCTAATTTGAACCTTATACCTACATGATTGAGTGAGAATGTAATAATTCACTGAAGTTCTTAGTAAGGATCATCCTATATATGAATTAATTAAGGTATCTAAGTGCATCCCTACCCTAGAAAATAAATCCAATTTCTTATTTTATAATGAATCAAGAACCATACTCTCCTTATTCCCATGTTCTATTGCCCCATTCCCTCTACGAACTTCACAAGGGTGACAATGGATGTATTCTAAGTGTCGGAAGTCCTTCAAATAGTTATAATAAGAATAAAAAAATAACTAATACTGATTAGCAAAGAAAACAAATTTAATCCATACCAATAATAATCATGTTCTTTGATTTAACCCCGAAAAGTGGGCGTTTAGCCATGCGTAGTCATAATCGTAATAAGAATTTTATAATTAACGACTAAAACCATGTATGAAATAAATAAAATTAAAAAAAACCTAACAATGATGTTGGATCAGCCCCTTGATCTCCAAATAATGTCAGAAAATATGTAAAAACGTGATACAACATGTTTATATAGCATAAGGGTAAGCTAAGTCCGTGTAAGTGTCAAATTAGCTTGAAATACCCAGGTGTGGAGTGGAGCGTGCATCACACTCTCTATTAATATGGAATGAAGTGTGATCCATACCTTGTATTGCACAGGATTGGAGCATACAACGCATGCTAAATGCATGAAATCTCTAGAAATTGTACTCTAAATTTTGGTTAAGTGTTGGCCCTTCCTCCTACCATCCCTTGTCTTGTGGTGTCTATACATTGATTTCCAATCCTTTTGAACATAAAAATATCATCATATTCAGATCCAAAACTATTATAAATCATCGCACCGTACGAATTAGAAGCACAAACCACACTAAACCCATTATGATGAATCAAGAACAAGAGCTTAGACTAGGTTGGTTTCATGACCTTTCCCATCAAGTTTCCACTCTTTCCTTAAATCATATAAACTTTTTACACTCCTAAAAAATTTTTAAACATATTATGACACATTAAAAACCATAAGGAGCGCATATAACTTATTAGAATCCAACAAGATAGACTAGACAAGCAACTACCTCAAGCTAGGAAGACTAGTTTTCTCCATTGAACTCTAATTGACTCTTTTAAGTATAAACATACTTGGAATTTACTTGGAACCTTATATACACATGATTTAACACTTTTATACACATTTATCTCATTATCAACTCATATAACATTGACTCATCCTCAAAACAAGGGTAAAAGGCTAGAATAGTGATGCTAGAATGCATAAATACACCAAACATCAGACATGTCTTTCAATTAATGACCAAGTTATTCTTGTGATTCTCAAAATAATTGCCTTGATTTTCAAAGAAGGCTTAAACTTGTCACCAAATGTCTCAATACTCAACATATTTTCTCAGATGTTTTTTTCTAACTTTAGCCCTCTTATTTAATGTTTCATGGTTATATTGGATTGTAAGATATAGCTGAAAATTCCGCAGGCATGTCAAATTACCAGACTCAATATAAAATGTATTATAAATAGAAAACAAACAAACAACACATATTTAAAACATAAAGAAAGACACACTTCATTTAGTAAAAATAAAAGATAAAAGGGTTTGAAGATAAACAACAAAGAGAAAAAATAAGATATATCCCAAACTACAACCCTAGAATAATTTGGATAACAGAAAAGAAAAGAAAACAAACTACTAAACATCCATTCTAGGAGGGAGATGTCTTTATTACTATGACCCTGAGCATTAGAATGATACGCACATTGTACATTATGATCCAACTTGCTTGAATGCAGATTAAGAGTGTTCCCAAGAAGAAGAGTGATCATGCCCCACTGTACGAATATATGAAATAAACTTGTACATGACTCTCAAATTGGTGTAAAGCTATCTCTTGAATTCTTCCTTATTTCATTATTTGTCCTGGATAAAAAATTGGGCCTGAAAGGGATTTGGTATATTTATGGAGTTAGAATATGACTCTAAGGAGTTGGTGTGTGACATTTTGGGTAAGATGGGGGTTGAATATGTGGTTGTGCATTATATATTAGATATGGATGTGGAGAAACAGAATATAATGGATTTTGAGTGTGATTATGTGGAGCTTAGGCATGAACTTGGGCTTGAGCCTCAGAGTAATGATAATATGGTCTTCTTGACCATTCCCATTGTCCAACTATAATAGTAGATGTATATTCCTTATTCCTATTCCCTATAACACTTTTTGAACCCTTTTGAATTGCTTTTAATGTTGTAAAACTCATAAAATAACCGGTCTTATTTCCATATGCTATTATCTCGCCCTTTTAAGAAGCTTAATAAATGGCTTACCTAATGTAGGTAACAAGTGTTGATAATATATTTTACCCTACCCTTGAATAAACACCTCAACTATTTTTTTTTCTTTCATTGGTTGTTTCTCCCTAGCTGCTTGTTCATGCCATATGATCGCATACTCCATAAGACTCGCAGTATTTTTCCTCTTCACACTGGTTAGAGATTTTTCGTCAGGAATCAACTTCACATTGTATTGGAAATGTTGCATGAAATCACTATAAAAATCATCCCAATTATTCCACTTGTTGATGTCTTTATCAACAAAATATTTCAAAGCTAGTCTTGAAAGGCTCTCAAAAAAATAAGCCATAAGTAATTATTCCATCCCTCCAGTGCCCCTTAGTAGGTTGCAATAATGTCTCAAATGTGGCACCAGGTTCCCATGCCTCTCATATTTCTCAAACTCTAGAATTTTGAAACCAAGAGAGAGATTAACACCTTGAAACATACACAGATCTTTATATGAGACAATTTTGTACCCCTAAGTCCTTGGAAGTTCTTTATAGCCAGTTATAAACATCTTAGTTTTTTGTTCACTTCTTCTTGTTCTTCGGTCATAATAGGCTTTTTAGAATTAAGAGATGATTCAGGCGAGTGAGTGTACCCATATGTACAAGCCTACTTAAATATGGGCTCGGGAACTTAATGTTGATCACTAGGAATATTTAATATAGGTTTGTTTGTAGAGTGAGGAATCACAACTGTTAGATTGACATTAAATGCTGGAGCATTAGGCGGGAGTGATGCTGCAAAAAGATGAACAGTAGATAGATTTGAGTGTATGGTAGTTTTGTGTTGAAGTGTGTGGAAATGAATATTAGAAGTGTTTGGATAGTGTTGCCTCGTAGTAGTCCCTAATGCATGTTGTGGCATGTCGATAACAATAAGAAATTATGCATGTGACACGGTGGTCAAGCTAGAAAGATATTTCATATTATCAGTAGGAACTGGAGGAGGAGGCAACCCATTAACCCAAGCTTAATACATTTCTATCATTTACTGCCTCAATTTTTGAATCTCTTAATTAGCTCCTAAATTCTCATCCTACAAACTCTCTATCTAATTAGTCACAACAACCTCGGTATTCTTGTTGGCCATAACTTTCTCTTTGACTTGGTGCAATATGGAGGACCATCCAAAATACCATCAAACAACCACCTTAAACTAACTCGACAAGAGATAGAAAATGCGTTAGAGTTTAAAACTTTCTAAAAACTTTTTTTATCTATTTTTTAAAAATATCACCAAATCCAAGTAGGGCGCTACATATCTCTCTCCTGAGAGATGAGAATCGAGTCTGTGTAGTTCGTGAAGTTTGGGCACAACATGGACGTCAAACTCTCTTTCTTTTTCTTTTTCTTGAAACTTTAAGATGAAAAGAAAAATAACAAATTGTCAAAAGATTTAACAGAAATCTTTTGGTATTTTTCAGCTTTAACATCCCTATACAAAGTGAAACCTATGATTACCAAAGAAAATTTTTTCTAAGTTTTCGATTTTGAATTTCATACGAAAGTGAAACTTGAAACTTTTAAAGGAAAATCTTTTTGTAGTTTTCTTTTAAAGATGTATATGATACCTATTCTAAATGAAGAGTGAAGAATTTTATTTGGTTTTTTAAATAAGATCACCAAACCCTAGAAGGGATGCCTACATATCTCTCCCTCGAGAGAGGTGAATCAGGTGTACGTAGTTCATCCAGATTGGATAATTAAAGATTGAATTACAAACTAAACCCTGACTTGAGAGATACGACTGTAAACAGGCGAAGAAAAATGTCAATAAAATCTTTTTTGAGTTTTTAATTTGATACTTCATATAAAAATGACTATCCATAAAAGGAAAATCCTTTTTAATATTTCTATTATATGAAATGTACAAAACTTCTACAATATTTTTTGCATTTTTCTTTTATCAAAGCCTCCTATCGTAAAAAAAAATTAAAAATTCTGAATTATGAATTCTTGCTAAAGAAAGTAAAAAGAAAATATTTTTAATGTTTTTGTTTTTGAGATATGAGTGTAAAAGGTAAAAATCTTTTTGAATTTGTTGGATTGTGAAGAACAAAAGCCATAAAAACTATCAAAATCTAGGAAACTCTTTTTTGACTCACTTTTTCTTTTTTTCCTTGTTTTTTAAACACGCCTTCCTTTAATCTTAACACATGTTTTCATAAAATCAGTTTGTCAAATGACTTGGTCATCATCAAAATGCAATAGTTAATACGTAGTAATGATTTAGGGGTGAGTCTCCTACAAAGGACCAAATGGATCCCCCTAGGTCACAATATGATGCAGATAAGCATGACCTAAAGGCTAACCTAGGCTAGAGTCCACTAACAAGGTTGTTTGGGGGAGCGTATGGTCGATAGTGGCTGTGACAAATTTCCACCAACTCCATACGTTCGATGGATCCCCCTCCTAAAATAAGGTTGACTCAACATGAGTTCATGTATGCAATGTGTTCTTCGAAACTTGTTGCAAAAGAAATGACTCGTGTTATGCAAATGATGCCAGATATAAAGCGGTAACACATAAAGAATGAATGTAAACAAAAAACACATATGCATCTAAAAATGATAAAACAATAACACAAATAATAAGACAATCAAAATATTCATACACCGATAGTGTCAAACTTAGCCGATACAACTCAAAAAATAAGCTTTAATTCTAAAAAATCCTCAGTGGAGTCGCCAAAGCTGTCACACTACTTTTTAAACCAAAAAGAATATTTTAAGGTTAGAAATTTTTTTTTATTATTAAAGTGACAAAAATAAAAAAAATTAAAAATGATACATTTCTCGATTAAATTCAGAGTTGCCACTTGGCATACGCCGTGTGTGGCAACTCACCTTAGGAAATCTTTTTCTGAAATGGATTGACTCTAAAACTGATCTGGGTATAGATATTCTGGGTAACGAATTTTGTTGACTGACGGAAAGGTGTTAGGCACCTATTCGCCCCGCGTAACGCCCTGCAATTCGGGCTACAATATAGACCATGATTTCGATGCATTGTTAATTCCAAAGCCATAAAATCCTATTACAATAGGACAAGCTAATTATTGTGTAGCATGTGAATCCACTCAAGCTTGAATTTAGACCATAGAGGTCCTTCAACTCAAGGAAGAGCTGAAACTATTTCGATCGACTAAGTTTTAGTAGACGTTGTAAAGTGTGTCAGCTTCTATCGACCATACCTCACTATATATGTTGAATAAGGAAGCCTACTATGTGTCAAATGATAGGTATTTGAGTTATGTTTCCAACGATACCAATTTGGCTAAAATCCGACACCCAAGAAAGAAGTTATCGCCTTTCAAAGTGATAAGCGTCGCCTAACCAATCGCCCATGGCCACTGGAAAGCATAGGCAATAGCCTAGGCGGCGCCTATGTAAAAATAGGCGATAGCCTAGGTGGAGCATCTGTAAACATAGGTCATTGCATAGGCGGCACCTATGTGAACATAGGCAATGGGATGGGCGGCGCCTATGTAAGGAATTCTAGTGACTTAAACCATGGTTTAAACCATGCATATGTGATTTGAGATTTTCCATGGAAGTTTGATAAATATGAATGATAAATTTCTTTCAAATTCCCATGATAATGTCTTGATACCCCATATTATATTGTGATCAACAAAAGAGAGCATGAATTTGAATGAAATGTTGTTTACCACTTGTAAATGATGAAGCACCTTGGTTTTTACATGGTTATGCATATATGGAAGTGATATTGAGGACTTGAAAGTTGGTATGATGATACCCTATAAAACATGATATGTGATTGAATCAGATGAAATTTAAATGCATTGATTTTACATAAGAAAGGTGGATGATTGAAGAAGGCATTTGAGATATAAGGGTTCATCACTGGAAAATATGTTTACCAACACGGAATATTGGTACCAAGCTAAGTGATGCTGTGTACTTGACTTCATCTCATTCCCAAATTGGGACTATAGGTAGGATCCCAGGGTAAATGATCTTGGGCACTACCATTGGGTCGAGACACCATGCTATGTGATCTTGTGTGTCTCTCCCTCACTTATACTCTAATCTCGGTGGTAACCAAGGATAGACAGTTGGTGTAAATTATGTAGGGTATTCCACCAAGCTCAGTTGCATTTCATTGTTGTGGAGAAACTATTGCATTACACCCATGTGTTTTTAAATGATTTGATACAAAATTTTCTTTATAATGGCTCTCAACTATATATTGTAAAAATATTATGTTTTGTTTTGATATCTCTAAGTACCACTACTTTTGTGCTGACCTCCTTCCCTCTCCAACCTCTTAGGTTCAGAGGCCAAGTCTAGGGGTCAAGAGAACCAGTAGATCATTCAGATAGAATTGCAGTGACTAGTGGTGAGCCTTCTATGTTTCTGAAGGTCTTATGTCCTGCAGTCCTTTTTTTCTTATATTCAGTTTTGGGGTCTACTGGGGACCTTGTCCCAGTTTATATAGGTTTCTTGACTCAGTCATTTGTTAAAGATTTTTGCAGACAGTTGTTTAGAGGTTAATTGATGTTGAGGGAATCTTATCTCCCCATTATTGTTTCTTTCATATTTATGATCATGTTTCTATATTATTGTATTTTTTTCTACATTACTTTGATCAAATGAATTAGGTGCATGATTACAAGACAGATAGAGGTGTTTCAGGCCTCCATTCTTTGAAATGCTTGTCACGTCCAGGCCCTGGTTCGGGTCATGACAAACTTGGTATCAAAACATGGTTCATGGTCCCAGGGTGTCTGTGAAATCGTATCAAGTAGAGTCTTGTTTATGAGTGTGTAGCGCGCCACACTTATAAGAAGGAGGCTTCTAGGTTTTTAGGAAATATTTCCCTTCTTTGTGATTTAGTTCATGCTTAAGAATCTAAACTGTCTCGTAATCAATGATCACTTGTGTTTGAAAAACACAGTTATGCCTCCACGTAGTATCATCTATTACAATGCTTAGTCAGATGAGGGTTGTCCACCCATGGGATGCGGACCCATAACAGGGTTCACACTTTAAAATTTGTCCCTACTCTAGGAGTACCTTCAGTCCCGACCAGTCCACCTAGGGCTCCATGGACTAATGCCAACGATCCCCCAACTACTTAGGGAGATATTTCAAATTCAAAATTCAGATGGTCCATTCATATGATGACACAGTTGGTAGATAACCAGGCTTAACGATCGAAAGATGTTGGGTCTGCATATTTTACATCTGAGGATACTAGAGTTGGATATTTCATGAAGATGAACCTACCTAAATTCACTGGCTTCAAGATAGAGGAAGATCCACAAGTGTTTGTGGATGAGATGGAAAGGATCTTTAAGGTGATGCAGGTTGATAAGGTTGAAGGGGTGGAGCTAGAAACCTATCAGCTCAGGGACATTGCGAATTAGTGGTATACCGACTGGGAAAATGCAAAAGGTGAAAGTGCTGAGCCCACATTTTGGGGCAAATTTGTGGAAGCTTTTCTTGATCGATTCTTTCCTCTGGAGTTGAAGGAGACCAAAGCGGAAGAGTTTATGAATCTGAAGTAGGGTACTATAAGTGTCCAGGAGTACACTTTGAAGTTTTATAAACTAGCCCGCTATGCACCAGAGTTGACTAGTAATATGAGAACTCGGATAAGGAAATTTGCATTTGACCTTGCTGATAGTTGGTACATGAGTTCCAGGGGGCTATGTTGAATAAAGAGTTAGACTTTGCTCGACTGACCGTTCATATACAACAGGTGGAAGAGTAGAAGAAAAAGATTGCTGAATGTAGATAGAAAGAAAGACAGGCTAAGAGAGCTAGATCTGCGGACCAGCACCTGAGTCAGCCACAGAGTGGTAACTTGGGTAATAAGTGGTCAAAGAAGAAGAAGTTTTGGAATAATGCACAGTCAACAGTCAGCAGCTAGCACCCCAGCACCCAGACCACTGACAGATAGACAAACTCAGAGTTTTTAGACTCCTCATGGGTCTAAAGCTCTAGGTACACAGTCTTAGGGCAGTGTGGCCCAGTAGCATCGTACTTATCTGTGGTATGAGGTTTGTAGAAGGAATCATCTAAGAAAGTGTTGGTTTGAGGGGACAAACTGCTATACTTGTGGCAAAGTAGGTCACCTTCAAAGAGATTGTCCTTCTGCTGGAGTAAATACGAGGGAGGGGGGGGCTAAGTCCCAAGCTTCCTCCATAGCTTCTTTTCCTAAGGGAGCCCCGTCAGCTGGAAGAAATGGTCACAACCAGTTATATTCTTTAACTAACCGCCAGGAGGCAGAAGATTCACCAGATGTTGTCACCGTTATGTTACAAATATTTTCTGGTGATGTTTATGTATTGCTTCATCCCAGGTTTACTTTATCATATGTGACCCCTTATGTGGCGGTTGGTTTCAGGTTTGAGCCCGAAGTTATTGTAGAACCATTTTTTTTTCTACCCCTGTAGGTGATTTTATTGTTGGTGAAAGGGTATATAGAAATTGTGTCGTGTCTATTCATAGAAGGAAAACTGTGGCAGACCTTATAGAACTGGATATGATCGATTTTGATGCCATCCTTGGGATAGACTGGCTCCATTCGTATTATGCCACTCTTGATTGCAGAACCCGAAAGGTCACTTTTTTTTTCTCGAATGAGACACCAATTGTATGGGTGGGGAGTTCTGTGAAACATAGAGGTTAGTTTATCTCTTATATTAGAGCCCGAAAGCTTATCTCTGAGGGTTGTATGTAACATCTAATCCAAGTAAAAGATTCAAAATTTGGAAACGTTTCTCAACAGTCAGTCCCTGTAGTGAATGAATTCCCAGAAGTGTTTCCCGAAGATCTCCCAGTGATACCCCTGATAGGGAGATAGATTTTGCCATTGATGTCTTGCCAGAGACTCGTGCTATTTCTATTCTACCATATAGAATGGCTCCCGCGGAACTAAAGGAGTTAAAAAATAGCTTGCAGACCTCCTAGACAAAGGTTTTATTTATCCTAGTGTTTCCCCATGGGGTGCACCCGTGCTCTTTGTGCGAAAGAACGATCGGACCCTTCGGATGTGCATAGATTACTGTCAGTTAAATAAAGTCATGATTAAAAATAAATATCCTCTTCCTAGGATTGGCGACCTTTTGACCAGCTTCAGGACGCCAAATGTTTTTCAAAAATAGACCTTCATTTGGGTTATTATTAGTTGAAAATTAGGGAGCCAGGCATACCTAAGATAGCCTTGCGAACCCGACATGGTCACTAAAAATTTCTAGTCATGTCCTTCGGGTTGACTAGCGCCCCTACAGCCTTCATGGATCTTATGAATAGAGTGTTCCATCAGTTTCTTAACTTATTCGTCATTATATTTATTGATGATATTCTGATCTATTCTAACAGTAAAGAGGATCACGCCAATCACCTTCGAATTATCCTTCAAACCCTTAAGGATCACCAGTTGTATGCCAAATTTTCTAAGTGTGAATTCTAGTTAGATGCTATTGCCTTCATGGGGCATATTGTGTCTAGTGAGGGGATAAAAGTGGATCCCCAGAAAGTTGAAGCAGTGAGAAAATGGCCAAGACCCACGACTCCAACCTATATTTGAAGCTTATTGGGTTTGGCAAGGTTTTACAAAAGGTTCATAGAGATTTTTTCTTCCATAGATGCTCCGCTTATTAAACAAACTCAGAAAAAGATGAAGTTTGTGTGGTCTAACTTGTATGAAAATAGTTTTGAGAAATTGAAGAAAAAGCTTACTACTGCTCCTGTTTTGACCCTTCCCAAGGGTGTAGAAGATTTTATGGTTTGTTGTGGTGCGTCCCGTGTGGGACTTGGTTGTGTATTAATGTAGCTTGGTAAGGTGTTAGCTTATGCATCTAGGCAGTTAAAGGTGCATGAGTGCAATTACCCCACTCATGTCTTGGAGTTAGTAGCCGTGGTGTTTGCACTTAGAATCTGGAGGTACTATCTCTATGGAGTGCATGTTGATATTTATACTGACCATAAGAGTTTACAGTTTGTTTTCTCATAGAAAGAATTGAACCTCAGGCAGAGGCGTTGGATGGAGCTTTTGAAAGACTACGATATGAGACTGTATTACCATTTGGGCAAGGCAAATGTTGTAGCCGACGCCCTCAATAGGTTGTCTATGGGCACCCTTTCTTATGTAAAAGAAGGAAAGAAAAAAATGGTGAAGGATATTCACCGCCTTGCAAATCTGAGAGTGCAACTCTTAGATTCTGAAGATGGAGGGGTTATTGTTCTTGAGTTAGCTAAGTCATCTCTTTGAGCAGAAGTTAAGGAGAAGCAGGTTGAAGATCCTATCATGATGCAAATTAAGAAAGATGTGGGTCAACAAAAGGTTATGTCATTTGAAATTGGTGGTGATGGTATTCTGAGATTTCAGGGTAGGATGTGCTTTCCGAATGTCGATCGACTATGGGAAAGAATCCTTAATGAGGTGCACACTTTGAGGTATGTCATTCACCTAGGTTCTAATAAGATATACCATGATCTAAAAACCTTATATTGGTGGAATAACATGAAACGTGATATAGCTGATTTTGTGTCCAAGTGTTTGAACTGTCAACAAGTGAAGGTAGAACACATGTGGCCAGGTGATACTTCCCAAGAGATAGCCCTGCCTTTATGGAAGTGGGAGATGATAAACATGGACTTCATTACAGGATTTCCGAGATCCCAAAACTAGTATGATTCTATATGGGTAATTGTAGATCGGTTAACCAAGTCAGCCCATTTTTTTCCTGTGAGGACTATTTATTCAGTAGAGGTTTATGCTAAGATTTACATTGAGGAGATAGTTCGATTGCATGGGACACTACTGTCCATTATATCCAATAGAGGTACGTAGTTTTCATCTCAATTTTGGGGATCCTTCAAGAAGGGTTTAGGTAAATAATTGAATTTCAGCACAGCCTTCCACCCTCAGATGAATGGGCAAGCTGAATGGATGGGCAAGCTGAGCGTACCATTCAGACCTTCGAAGATATGTTGAGGGCATGCTTTATTTATTTCAAAGGTAGTTGGGTAGATCACCTGCCACTGGTTGAATTAGCTTATAATAATAGCTACCATGACAGCATCAAGATGGCCCCTTTTGAGGCTTTGTATGGAAGGAGTTATAGGTCTCCGATAGGATGGTATGAAGTGGGTAAGACTCAGTTGTATGGGCCTGATCTTGTTCATCAAGTGATGGAGAAAGTGAAGATCATTAGAGAATGACTCAAGACTGCTTAGAGTCGTTACAAGTCCTATGCCGATGTTTGGAGAAGAGAACTAGAGTTTGAAATTGGTGATTGGGTGTTTCTCAAGGTCTCTCCTATAAAAGGAGTTATGCGATTAGGAAAAAGGGGTAAATTGAGCCCTCATTATGTAGGGCCATATCAGATTTTGAAAAAGATTGGTACAGTTGTGTATGAGTTAGAATTGCTTGAAAGTTTAGGTTCCGTTCATCTGGTATTCCATGTATCCATGTTGAAGAAATGCATTGGAGATCATTCTATGGTATTGCCAGTAGAGGGTATCAAAGTGATAGGCTCCTTGTCTTACAAAGAAAAGCCGATTGAAATGTTAGATTGCAAAGTTTGAAAGCTGAGGAGCAAGGAGATAGCATCAGTAAAGGTACTGTGGACGAATCAAAAAGACGAAGAAGCAACTTGGGAGTCAGAAAATGTCATGAGAATTAGATATCCCAATTTGTTTTCTTTGATGGGTGAGGTGACAGAAGGTACTATTCCTATCTTATCTTTCCTATTTCTTTATTATGCTAAAAATTATGTCTGTCTCTGTACCACATCATCATTCGGGGATGATTGATCCTAAGGGAGGGATAATGTAATGCCACACAATTCAGGCTACAATATAGACCCTGATTTTGATGCGTTGTTAATCTTGAATCCATAAAATCCTATGCCAATATGGTATATTAATTATAGTGTTGCATGTGAATCCACTCAAGCTTGAATTTAGACCATAGAGGTCCTTCAACTCAACGATGAGTTGAAACTATTTTGATCAACTAAGTTTTAGTGGACGTTGTAAAGTGTGTCATCTTCCATCTACCATAACTCTCTTGCATATGTCGAATTAAAAAGCCTACTATGTGTCAAATAAGAGGTATTCAAGTTTGCTTTCCAACGATATCAATTTGGCTAAAATCTGACACTTGAGCAAGAAGTTATGGCCTTTCAAAGTGATAAGTGCCACCTAATCAATTGCCTATAGCCACTGGGAAGCATAGGGAATAGCCTAGGCAGTGCCTATGTGAACATAGGTAATGGGATGGGCAGCACCTATGTAAGGAATTCGAGTGACTTAAACACTCCGTGTTGAGGACAAAGTGGTCCTTTTCCACCCTTACTTAGCCCTAAAACACGAAATTTAGTTCCAAGGACCCCAAAATATTTATTCATTCATTAAAAGTGCTCAAATATTCTCCTTAGGGTTTCAATATAAAAACCCAAATAGCTCAATATTTTACTGTAGGTTTTCAAAGATAATTACATATTTGGAATGACCAATCCGCAAGCTTCAAGAAACATCTATTATCCTTGGAAATAGAGGTATGTGGGATTATCAAAAAATCTCATGGGTGTAGTTTTTATAAACATTCAAGCTTTCAAATGGGGTTTTCAATCAAATGCTAATATCTTGCTTTCAATATGATTTCTAAGTCATTTACTTTATGTCATAGGAATTGTTTGCCTATATACTTCCATGGTTGAAACCATGCATATATGATTTGAGATTTTCCATTGAAGTTTGATAAATATGAATGATAAATTGCTTTCAAATTCTCATGATAATGTCTTGATACCCCATATTATATTGTGATCAACAAAAGAGAGCATTAATTTGAAATAAATATTGTTCACCACTTGTAAATGGTGAAGCACCTTGGTTTTCACATGGTTATGAATATGTTTAAGTGATATTAAGGACTTGCAAGTAGGGTATGATGATATCCTATGGAACATGATATGTGATTGAATCAGATAAAATTTGAATGCATTGATTTTACATGGGAAAGATGGATGCTCGAAGAAGGCGTTTGAGTTATAAGGGCTCATCGCTGGAAAACGTGTTTGCCGACATGCAATATTGGTACCAGGCTAAGTGATCTTGTGTACTTGACTTCATGTCATTCCCAAATTGGGACTATAGGTAGGAGCCAAGGATAAGTTATCTTGGGCACTACCATAGGGTCGAGATACCATGCTTTGTGATCTTGTGTGTCTCTCCCTTACTTATACTCTAATCTCAGCGGCAATCGAGTTTAGACAGTTGGTGTAAATTATGTAGGGTATTCCACCTAGCTCAGTTGCATTTCATTGTTGTTGAGAAACTATTGCATTACACCCATGCGTTTTCAAATGATTTGATATGAAATTTTCTTTATAATGGCTATCAACTATATATTGTAAAAATATTATGTTTTGTTTTGATATCTGTGCATGCGATTACTTTTGTGCTGATCCCTTCCCGTCTCCAACCTCTCAGGTTAAGAGGCCCAATCTAGGGATCAAGAGAATCAGTAGATCATTCAGACAGAATTGCAGAGACAAGTGGTGAGCCTTCTATGTTTCGGAAGGTCTTATGTCCTGCAGTCTTTTTTTCTTATATTTAGTTTTGGGGTCTAACGAGGGCCTTGTCCCATTTTATATATGGTTACTTGACTCAGTCATTTGTTAGAGATTTTCTCAGACAGTTGTTTAGAGGTTAATTGATGTTGAGGGAATCTTATCTTCCCGTTATTGTTTCTTTCATATTTATGATCATGTTTATAAATTATTGTGTTATTTTTTGCATTGCTTTGATCAAATGAATTAGGTGCATGATTACTAGACAGATAGGGGTGTTTCGGGTCTCCATGGTTTGGGTCGCGACACCTCGTGATTTCAGCATGGTCGCTTTGTAGAGTATATCAGCTAGCCTGATACTATGAAAGTACACACCAAAAAACACATAAACATGAAACAAACAATCAAACAAACAAAACAAAAATTAGTGTCCAGTCCAATTTATTACAGACCTACAATAAAAATGTTCTTAAATGTAAACCTACGTTAACCTACACTAATCCTAAACTATGTTCTACCCGGTGCGTTGGGCCTGGATCACGCACCGTCTTTGGGTACAACTCTCTCGGGGTACAAAATACTTTGGGACATTCCCCGGTGAATAAATACAAATGACCTCGGGGCATTTTCCGACTAAATGAATACATGTTTTCAATGTGAGGAGATCAAAACCATTCAACAAATATGCAAAACATTTCACAATCCACAAGTTCTAAATCTGTCTTCCTAACCCTATTGTTTGCCTATCCCACTCGACATATCATGGCACTATCACAATCAATGACATCAATGAATGAAAATAATAATATTGACTTTATCAACTTTTAACTTCCGCCCCCAAATTAAACTATACCCCAAATCAAATTGAAATATCACCTATAGTGATTAACATAACTATAGCATGGAATTAACAATTAGAAAATCAAAATCAAAATTATATCAAATAAAATAATATAAATTTCATCACCATCAAAAAACATTCACAAAAATGGAGATATGAGATATAAAATTGAACCTCAATCGATGATTTTATTCCAAAAAGCAGGATCATAGCTTGCAAAGCAATGAAACCTTCACCCAAATGGAACCTCAACGTCTAACCCAACAATTTCTAATTAAATTTAGCCACAAACAAGCTCAATATGATCAACCACTATTGTTTTTTCCCGTGAAATTTAGGTAGGAATAAAGATGAGTTCACCAATTTTGATTGCCCCAAGCTATGGTGAGCTAGCGGTGATGAAATCAGAGAAAGGGGCCTAGTTTCAAAAGTAGTAATGTTTTTCGATGAGAATTCAACTAAACCATCACTCTCTCCCCTTTTTTGGTTTAGCTGGTTTACTATTCACCCCATTTTCTCTCAAATTGTTGCTCTCTTTAAGTCCTGATTTTCTCTTGATTCCCTCTTCCTCTATCAATTTTTCACTTTTTACCTCGCTTGTTCTCCCTGCTTTCTCCCTAAACCCATTTTTGTGTGTGCTTTCTCTATATAATCAGTGTGCTGTGAACATTTTTTATGTGACCTCTATGTGTAGATGAGTGTAAATTATGAGTTTAGGTCTATTAACGATAAAATAGAGGAGTCTTCTTTATTGTGAGTGGAAATCCGTCCGTGAATATTTTGATATAAGGTGTGTATATATTGACGGTGTGTTACTTATAAAGGAAACAAAAAATGGGAAAAATATGTAAAAGGTAGGGGTAAGGGGTAAATGGGTAGGAGTTGGGTCGGGTAAAAAATGTTATTTTTGTTAGGGTGAGGTGGTTAAATTTGATTGGGTGAGGTGTTAAAGTTGTTATGGATTTTGTTGTTTTTTGTCCTTTCGGGTAAAAATTATGGAAAGGTGTAAGGTGTATGGTAATGTAAAATGACTAAAATTTATATCAGGGAGTGACAAAATTAAGTGTCTATGGATAGAATGACCAAATCATCTTATTTCTTTCCAATTCAACTGAGGATTATGCTAGACAATATCTAAAAGAGTTGGTTAATTTGGATGGGATTCAACTGTCCCTCATTTCAGATAGAGGTACTTAATTTACTTCTCACTTTTGGAAAGCTTGTCCGAATATTCTTGGTCCCCCAGTTCATCTCAGTACAACTTTTCATCAACAGACAGATGGTCAAGCAGAATAAACTATATAAAATTTATGGGACATGTAGAGGGCCTGTGTCATTGACTTTAAAGGTAGTTGGGATGACCACTTAACCTTGATTAAGTTTTCTTACAACAATAGGTATAACTTAAGTATTCAGATGCCTCCATTTGAGGATCTCTACATAGCGAGATGTAGATCTCCTATTGGTTGGTTAGAAGTAGGTAAGGCTGCATTGATAGGGCTAGATTTAGTATTTGAGGCGATGAGAGGAGAAAAATTCTTGAGTTTTATGTTGGTGACTTGTTCTATATGAAAATTTCACCTACGAAAGGAGTGAATAGATTTGGAAAAAAGGGGAACCCCAGTCCCCACTATGTTGTCCCATATAGAATCTTGTATTATTTTAAGAGGGTAGCTTAAGAGTTAGAGATACCTGCAGATTTGGCGTTAGTTCATCTGGTATTACATGCCTCTTTATTAAAGAAATGTATTAGCGATCCGGCTTCAGTCATACCCTTAGGGAGTATGGATGTGGAAGATAGTCTATCGTATGAAGAAATCCTAGTTAAGATCCTTGCCAATCAGACTTGTAGATTTAGGAAAAAAGAGGTTCTCTTGGTCAAAGTTCTATGGCGGAATCAGTCTGTTGAGGGAGCTACTTGGGAAGCAGAAGAATATATGCAAGCCAAGAACCCTTGTTTTTTCTCAAAAATTTTAGACACATCTTGGGGGAACAAATTTTTTCATAGATCGACTCTTTTTCGTACTCTATTTTAGTTTAAGAACCATTCTCATGTCATTTCTCACATTCACAAAATTAGTTCAGTTTAGTTCATGTATGATGCATCAGACTCAGTTATTTATTCATGTTCCAAATTATGCATGTTTACCATACGATCTCAGTTACCTTAGTATTCTCAGTCAAACTAGTCTCATTCAAAGTTGAATGCTCCCAAGGGGGAGATATTGTGAAACCCCATATTTTCATGTTCTTTGGAAAGCTTACAACTCATCCTTTAGGTCATATAGACTCATACGAGTAGTATGTTGTAGTCGTATCCCAAATAGTGTTTTAAGTTGTCATTATATTATTAATTTAGGTGACCCTAGAAGTTGCCAAGTGAAGTATGAGTCATACATGGTAAGTCACACCCAAGTCAGTATGAGGTGTTGTGCATTTTATCCAAGGTACGAGAGAATGAATACTAGTCATTAAGAGGACTACGAGTAGTATGAACCCCAAGTCATAAGGACATCAATGTAGACTCCTTGACGCTCTGTCCAAGATACGAGTTATGGATACTAATCATATGTAAAGGTATAAGTAGTATGTTCCACTCATATAATGACCAGTGTAGACCATATTGATTCTGTCTAACTTACGAGTTAGAGACCCATTCGTATCCTATCTTAAAAGTCCTGTGATAAACTCGTACCCGATTGGGGACGTAATTTCTTGTGAGTTTTTCTAGGGGCCTTTGTGTCTTTTCCCACTTTCTTAAATGCAAAACCTATATCGTTTTGGCTTTACAAGGTATGGTATAAAAGGCTACAAAGCCCCAATTCACCTCATATGTTCCAACTTCATTAGAAGACAAATTAAAAGAATGATTTATTCATTTTTCCCAAGAATTTATGGTTTCTCAAATAACAAGAATAACTTCAAAGATTTTCCCCAAAGCTTTTTTTTAAGCTATGTGGATGTTCATTAATTTGTCCCTTTAACCCATTGAGCCCAAAAACTATATTTTAAGCTTATGAATATAATTGTTATCCTGCTTTATGAAATCATACATTAGTCTCATGAATATAATCCATGAATTTCTTGCTAAGTCTATTACAAGCAACATCTACAAGTATTAACAAGTGAATGAAAAATTTTTGTTTTTTGAGTTTCAAATTTCCATGTCACATTCCATTGATTTCATGTTAAATCCACAAGTTATGAAGTTGTTCATGTAATCATGTTGTTTTACTATGTTTAAAACATTTGTATGTTCAAGTTAATGCTTTATATTGGTTTGGTGAAATGCTTAGGTTTTGGGTATTTGCACCATAATCCCATATTATAGTTTTAATCTTTGATATCATATTTGGGTCTTTACACCATGATCCCATAATATAGTTTTAAGCTTTGATATCATATTTTATGATCATTCAATGCTAGTGGGTTATGAACACCTGATAACTATATGTTTTACATGATTTAAGATTTTCAAGAAATAATTTAGGTAACCATAAAACTTTTTATTATTATTATTAAGTCATCATGATAATGTTGTGAAATTTTAGTTGTTATGTTCAATCGAAATTAAGTCAGTACCGGTGTAAGTTCAATTATAAGTAGGATTTAGAACCTAGTGAACCCAGGGATAGGGGCTCACTCGATAGTAAAGGGTGTGATCCTTAGTAGCAATCCCCATGCACCAAAAATACGTAGCTAGTGTTGGATTGAGATATCTTCCTGCCAGTTAGGTTGACACATATCTCATGAGAGCATCTTCCAGTAGAGGATGACTCCCTAATCCTTTGAGACACCAGTTTAGTGGATCCACATAGTCATGTTTCGATACCTGTGGCATGGTACTGCTATCCTTCTAATTCGGGTTATTGGTTGGACCCCGATTACCTCAGATTGGGGCATGCCAGTTACATGATACCTCCAACAGTCTCATTTAGTATGTCTCAACTCAGAATTTTTTAACCAAAGCATATAGATTCAGTCATTAAGTTATATAGAATTCAGTCTTTCAGACTGCAGATTATCTTAGAAACATGTTTATGTTTCATCTTGCATTCTAAAAAATTACATGTTCATGCATTCATTCTCAGTTATCTCATGCACTTTAGACAGTCCTTATCTCACGTACCACGAAACTAAAAGTACTTATCATATACTTTTTTTTGTACTATATTGTCTTATAACATAGGTTCGGATGCTCAGTTTCTCGATCTATCTTAGATAACTTAGACTTAACCAGTAGTAGTGGTGATAATTCCTTATCCATCGAAGAAATGATATGCTTCTCTCAGCTATTTCTATATTTTCTTTTGTTTAGTCAGTCGGAATTAGTTGGGGATTTGTCCTATCAACTCCTCATAATATTTAGAGGCTTTCAAATAGATAGTCAGTTAGACAGTTAGACATTCATTTAGTTTTCATTATTATCAGTTGTTTTAGTCAGACAGTTTAGTTTCCAGTATTGTTATCAAATATTTTAGATATGTCATTGCTACGTACTTCAGTATTCAATTATATAGTATCTAATCAACTTATCTTTCGCATATGTATTGTATTATTATTTAACTTAGTGCTCACAGCAGGTACCAGCTCATTGGTTAGCTTTTGTTCACTTGTATCCATAAGCACTGTTGTCTCGACTAAGGATAGCCTCGGGTTGTGACATATTGTTACCATTCATGACATACATACGACAAATATTATTATTTATAATGTTCTTATTTTTTGAGAATTTGTTGATTTGGTTCCATATAATTGCATGAGCTATCTAGGTTATCCCTAGTTTATGTTGTGTTTCACATGTTCATTCGATTTATATATCCTAACTTATTCAGAACATCATGTATGATTCTTGATATATTCAAGCACAATGTTATTTATACGTAGGGGAGAATGCAATAACTTGATTATTTTAATGAAGGATAAATTTATAATTTAGTCAATAGTAATTATAATAATAAATTAATTAGTTTAATTAGAAGGAGTAGGCAAGGCCATTCTCCTACTCTGATATGCGCTACTACACAATGTAAGGAATTCAACTATTAGAACAATTAGTTCTATTATTTTTTATGAGAAAGAAACATTCATAGACAAAGATTTGAGAAGGTTTGGCAGCGTACTAAATCAACAGAGTAAACATTACTCTCATTATGTTTTAAAATTCTTCCATAGGTCATAGCCATAAAACTTTACTTGATTGTGTTATAGTTTTCTTCTGCTACTTCCAAAGGAAGAAAAATATTTATATTCCTTCTACTATTCCACTTATACTAGTATGAATAGATAACAATGATGGTATGATGATGAATTGGAACACATAATAATTAGGCTATAACTTGTTGAGCATCTTATTGGATTGCAATGTTTTGACATCTGTATTTTACTTCTTGAAGCCACTAATTCATTGGTAGTTCCTGATAATTCTTGGTGTTACATTTTTTATTGTCTATACAGTGAAAAATTATTATTATTTTGAAACAAGTATTAAAGTATTGGTAATCACAAATTAGGTTTCGATAGTGATGTTAAGATTATAGTTTTTCCTCCATTAGTTCATAGCCTAAGGTATGCGATATTATGTTTTAGCTTTAAACTAGACGGTTAGGAGTATTCAGACTTAACATCAACTAGCACAATTGACATTGTTAAGTAATATTTTTTATTAGATTGACACCACTGAAAGTTTTTTAGTTTGTGTACTACTCATTGCAAGGTTAAGGAACTTTTAATTCATAAGATATGTGAGATTTTATGTTTTGGGTGCTTACTTTTCAAACCTGCATTACAAAAAATATATTTTTTCTACCCGATCAATATGTTGGGATGAGTGTGTGCCTTGCTGCTCCCAAGTACACAAGCAAGTTTACGTGGTCCACTAAGTAGAAAAATGGTCTTTAAAATCAAAGTATCAATCCCACAGGGACTTCTATTAAACACCCATCTCATTCTAGTGTCACTACAAAGATTAAATAAGTTCTAAAGTAACAAAACCATTTGAAAAGTTAAAACCAAAATTAAACTTACACAATGCGGTAATATAAAAGTTCTTAAGCAATAATTGGGAGAAACCTTTCAAATAATGTTACTTAGCTACATAATCTCATTGGTTACGATAATTATCTTTGGTATTTGTTCACGGGGTTGATTCTATGATTATGGTGTTCTGAGCCTTGAATCAACTATCTAACACATTTTGTCAATAACATTGTTAGCGGGGATGAAAATATTCATTTTAAGGCATTTTTATTTTTTCTATCTATGAACCAAATAGGACTATGTAACGCCCCGAATCTGGTACCCAAAACGCTACACAGTGCTCATGACCCCAAAGGAACCCAAAATAACCCATGACTGATATCTATAATTGAGCACTGAATAATATACGGTAAATATGCATAATATAAGCTGTAAGGCCATAAGGTTCAAAACTGAACTAATACTGAATATAAAACAACATCAGTAATGTGGTATAACAATACCCAAAATTGAAATAAACTGTCTGAAAATATATTGTAGTTTAAAAGCCTCTAAACTTTTTGAAATCTATGAAGTTGACGGGATATGTCCCCAACTAACTTCGAAATACTAAAATAATAAAGTAATAAAATACCCATGCTATCCTTGAATGATAAAGACTCACTGCTACTCTTGTTACTGAACATCTGATCTACTAAGGATGCTTGAGAATTCGTGCTTCTAAACCTATGCTATAAAATACCATAGCGCAAATGTGTCAGTACATTAAATGTACTGGTATGCAAATGAGGTAGGAAAAATGCAAGGGGTTCATATGTATGAACAATACAAATTGAATGACTAACACGAACATAAAAATACATACATGCATACATAACTGTAACTGAGAGTGTGAAACACTTAATCATCAATTCTGATAACATAGATTTACTGATATTTGAGTACTAATACTGGGCTACTGAATGACTGAGTCTATTGAGTACTGAGGAACAGATAAAGGAATGATTGTTTCTAACAGTTCTGATTATGAGGAACTGGTCTGATTGACTATATATGATAGTCCTGAAATTGAATGCTAATAACATGAGTTTCGTATTATTAATGTACTATTAATTGGGTATGTGATAATCATTGAAACTGAATACTAATAACATGAGTTTCGTATTATTAATATACTATTAACTGGGTTCGTGATAACATGATTACAGAGTATGAGTACTGATAACATGAGTGACTATATCTGATAGTCTAGATACTGATGGAAGTAGCTAAGTTTCATACTGTACTGAGTTGACTCTATCTGATAGTCTTGGATATCTGTAGAACTGAACTGAGTTTTATTTCTGAGACTGTATTTGAAACTGAGACTGTGGGAGGTAATCATCTAAGAGACATAACCTTAAACTGATTGGTGGGGTCAAACTTGTAACCCCAGCTGGAAGGGTGTCAATACTATTCCATGAGTAAAGATAAATTGTGAGGTAAACCTCTTTGATAGAAAGCTTTTCCATCAACCCTCTTATAGGATTAACCCCAAACGAGATGTATTAGTAGCCTTACGCATTGGGGTATATCTCAACCTACGCTGGCTACACAGTTCTAGAATACAAGTATTGGTTCGAGGGACACACCCTCCACTGAATAAGAGGTCAGTCCCCATCCTTGGGTTCACTCGACGCTGAATTCTACTCCAAACTGAATAAAAACTGGATTGATTATACTAAATGAACTATTATAGATGGTATTGTTTAGCAGAGCTAAACTGAGTTCGCTGAGTTTCGTTGACTGAGGAATGCTACTGAGATCTGAGGAACAACTGAGGGTACTGATATCACTAAGATTTTCAGGAATATTGATATCAATGATTTCTTGAAGAGACTACACCGATACTAAATTTACTGAGTTTTCCTGAGTCATGAGACTGACTAAATTCTACTAATCAAGGATTGACTAATATTACCATGAAAACATGACATGGCACTAGGAACATAGCTAAATTATCGGATACAAGTACCCCTAGAACTCGATAAAATAAAACTGACAAGGCTTTACACTTTTGATCACATCACCAATATCACCAATTCATAATTTCATAGTTGGGGATTTCATGAAGCGCATGATCATCATAATGTTGTACATGGATAGTAATGCATATAAATATGGCATATTCTAATCTTACGAACATCTCATCAAGCAATCACAATGCATATGTTTTGCATGGGAATTATCTTAATCAAGTAGGTATAGCATAACTTAAGAGGCATGAGATGATCTTGACACATGGAAACTAAGTACTTGATCATCAATCGTTCATTAGGGCATATTACCGAACACCTTGCATGCACACTTAGGGCATAAGTATGATCATCAATTTAATACAACATGGTTCCATATGTGAACTCAATTGCATGAATTTAAACCCTATACTATCATATTTTCATTAAAACATGATAAAGATGCAACCTTGGCAATCATACAACAATAACAATATGAACATAATCAATTCAAAACAAAGAGATCATGACATATTGTTTGAAATAGGGCTCTTGAGCTTCATAGATGAAAGGAGTCCATAAATTAACATTGTGCATACCCTAGTTCATGATTCTATGAAGATTGATGGAGAGATTCTTGAATTTGAGTCTTGGATTTGAATCCCCAATTGAAAACCCTAATTTGTTCTTGAGATAAATTTGGGAGAAACAATATATTTTGTGTGAAATATGGCTGAATCATGTGTTATTGGGTATATATAGGGGTGAGAAATTGACCCTTTTAACCCTTGAATGCGGATTATCATTCTGTGAAAATTTCTCGATTTGGACCCCAGGCACGGCACGACGTTATTGCGTCGTGTCTTTAGAAAGTGACAAATGGGAAATTGTATGGTGGAGCAATGCGGAGTTATCGTGTTGCCACTTTGTTTGCAACCTGTAAGTTTAGTGTGAATTGCTACTATCATGGAGCACCACTAGAAATTGACAATTGTTATTTAAGCTGGCTCCGCAATGCGCTGATGGCTCAGGTGATACATTACCTCACTAAAAAGGCTCTAACTCTTCGCCCTGGTGTCGGATTTGGGAGCATTTATATCGGTGGAAATCTTCTTCAATTTCCCACATATATTAAAGTGTATTAATCTTTAAAATAAGTTTTTAACATTTCTAGGGTGATTTTTCAGCTAGGTTTAAATAAGGGGTATTACAATATCTTCCCCTTGGGAACATTCATCCTTAAATGAGACTGATTAAAATGGGAGGAAAGATAAGTTGAAGTTCATACTGACCATAAAAGAAAGAAACATGACTACCTGAATGACTTTAGTAAGATTCATACTGAGCATGCATATCTAATGCATGATTTCATGATTGAGCTGATACATGAAAGTATGAATGAGAATACTGATAAGCTGATCACGTATATCTGATGCATGAATATATGAATGAACTGACTCATGAACATGTGACTAAACATTTAAGGGTAAATATACCAATTTTGAAATGAAAAATGAGCATGGAACTAAATACCATATTTGTAACTGAAACCCGAACTTAAAACTGGATAAGATTGAGAAAAGGTATTACCTTGGGTAGAGTCTGAGCTTAATTGCTAAATATGCATCAGCGAAAATAGGAGAACATAATTGGGTCTAGAACATGATACATGAGCTAAATAGCGTGATCTGAACTGAGCCCCTAAATACATGGCTCATGGCTGAGATAGAAACTAGGGGGTCAACTTATGAGTACCCCCTACTCCTAAATTGGATTCATTACGAGAAGAAAGAATGAGATGTTATTTTCATGAAATTTTGGGGATTCATAGTGTATATTGCTCTTGGAATGCTATGTCCCTCGAAGAATACTGACTAGACCGAGTCGCTGAGGAAACTGAAGAGATGCACAAGGCATCTACGAGCTAAGTCTTAACTAAATATCTGGGATCTAAAACTAAGGCACGATACATGAACTGGGCTGAGATTGAACCTATCTAGTTGGTTCATCTTAAAATGATTAACTTTATGAGGCTTAAGATAGTACATCTAGATAGAAGGGAAAAAAACCCAAACCATGCAAACTTGTCCGTCGGACTGATAAACTAACTTTCTGGTTTTACGGACTAACTTGTGATGAAAACTTACAGTCGACTGGAACCTTTGTCTAGAACTCTTTCTATATAATTCTAGTGGCCTTAGGGTGCAAGGAAATCTTGGCCTTGTCTAAACAAAACATCTGAATAAGAAAATCATCATATGGCTAAAGTTCGGTAAGATAAGTTGAGGCCTATGAACACCCTTTAAGATGAAATGACTGCGCCTCTTGCACTGTAACTAATATTACTAAAACTATTCACATAGGTGTATAAATATGCTAACTTATCTGATTAACTGGGTCGCTGATAGCTGAATATTGGATGTGTAAGACTGAACTGTACTTTGTCTGAATAGCTGGACTGAGACTGTAAAGTATTATACATAGAAGGTAATGGCTGCCTGGGTAACATAGGTAACTGAGCATGAATTCATGAAGACGGTATTATCTAAGAATGTAAGACCAAGGCATATAGCACGATTCTAAAATAGTCTATAGACTTGTACACTATGGTCAAGCAAACTTGAAACTGAACTGAGTTATTGATCTGATTACTATATTAAGACTATGGCTGAGAGTGTTACTAAGAATGTAACTAAGACTTATATAGGAACTAAATACTAATTTTAGATAACTGAAACTGTAATTGACATGGTATCTAATTTTTTGGATAGCCCTGCATGAAGGCCGACATAAGTCAAGAATCGGAATGTATACTCTTACTCGCACTTTGTACTTTCCCAACTTCTAATTACAACCTCTTGCTAGCCCTTTACTATAAGACTAACATAAAATTCAAGCCTATCTTCATCACTATACCCTCGTGTAAAATAACCATGCAACAATCTTGTCTTAACATAAAACATCCACTCTCTTTCTTCTAAGAAACTGCCTATCACTACACTATTTTCACAAACAGAGCTCACTAAAGGGTTAAATTAGTAGGACATAAAGCATGAATGGACACTAACTAAACTGGACACTTGACTGAAGCCTGAGGAATACAATATAAGCATCATGGATACACCAAGAGGTCTAAACAAAGGATATCCATAACATTTTATGAATTTAACTGATTCGTAGAGGCGTAGCATGAGCCATGGAAGCTGAGTATATAGTAAAGAGTGACATTAGTACATAAGTCCTGAGATGTACAACCGGAGTTTTGAGTTTTCTACATTCATGGGACATGATTTGCATTACTGAGGGGAATAATCGAACTGAACTCTTTATGCTGGGAACTAGAATCGTACATTATTCTATATAAAGCATATGAATATAAGCTGTGTTGATGGAACTGAGATGTGAGGCATGCACAGGCATCATGCTGACTGAAGCACCAAACTTTACACTTAGATAAGTATGGGTAGGGAATCATCTTCCATTACTGCTTTGCTATACGTACTGTCACTACTACTGGAATCTGGGAGACTAAATTGGTTACTTTATCTATCATCTCCTCTTTGGCTTTAAGACATCATCAAAAGTCTGTGAATACTTTAGTAAACTATATACTAAACTGCAATCATCATCACATACTTATACTCTGTACGACACATGTATTTTCGTACTAAACACATTATCTGCCTATATTTCTTTATATACTAGTAATATTACATCTCTTAATTCACATCCACACCTTCATACTTAATTTTATATCAATACTTATAAATTCTTGCCTGCACTGTTCAAGCCTACTGGTCTACCTCGGTACGACTATCTCCATGAACACATAATTTGTTTAACTTGGATAATGCTATTCCAACTCTACTACTGCCAAACTTCTGACTTTATACTTCTAACTCTATGTCATATGCTATCATAGAATTCTGAGAAGAGATCTGATGGCACATATAATTTTGGCTTCATGAATGAGTTCTCATAATCATTAATCAGATCTGTACAACTTTGGAACATAACTAAACTGATGTTATACTTTTAAGCCTGTGGGAAATCCCATAACTGTCTGCAGGGACTGCCTAAGAAAGCATTATCTCTAATACTTTGAGCTTCTCTGTTTCTATTACCTAGAAAGTAAGGTGAAATTGACATGAGTGAAGTATGAGGAGAATCTACATGAGTTTCTTAGAGAACTTTTCTATGGCACGATTAAAGATATGAAAGAAGGGAAACTATTCCTAAAACATCTCATAGCCTCCTGCACATAAGTGTGGTGCACAACAAACCCATGCACAAGACTCTACTAGATGCGGATTTTCATACTTCCTGGGACACTATTGAACCTTAGTCTCTAATACCAAGTTTGTAATGCCCCAAATCTTGTAACCGGAATGCTACATAGTGCTCATGACCTCGACGGACCAAATCTAACCCATGATTAATATCTATAACTGAGCACTGAATAATATACTATAAATATGCAAATATAAGTTGTAAGGCCATAAGGTTCAAAACTGAAATAATGCTAAATATAAAACAACATCAGTGATGGGATATAACAATACCAAAAACTAATATAAACTGTCAGAAAACATGTTGTAGTCTTAAAGCCTTTAAACTATCTAAAATCAATAGAGTTGATGGGACATGTCCCAAACTAATTCTGAACTACTGAAATAATAAAGTAATAAAATAATCATGCTATCCTCGAATGATGAGGACTCACTACTAGTCTAGCTACTGAATGTCTAATCTACTAAAGATGCTTGGGAGATCATGCTTCTAAACCTATGTTATAAAATACCATAGCGTAAATGCATCAGTACATTGAATGTACTAGTATAAAAGTGAGGTGCGCTGAATGTAAGGGTTTCATATGCATGAACAATACAAATTGACTGACTAACATAAACGTAAGAATACATGCGTTCAAATGTAACTGTAACTGACTTTGTGATAAAGCTGAATCATGGATTCTAATAATATGGATTTATTGATATCTGAGTACTAATACTGGGAAACTGAATGACTGAGTCTATTGAGTACTAAGGAACTGATGACATATCACTGATAAAGGAATGACTATTTCTAAAAGTCTTGAATATGAAGAACTAGTCGTATTGCCTATATATGACAGTCTTGAAACTGAATATTAATAACATGGGTTTCATATAATTAATATACTATTAACTGGGTTTGTCATAACATGATTACTGAGAATGAGTATAGATAATATAAGAGACTATATCTGACAATCCTAATACGGATGGAACTAGCTGAGTTTCATACTATACTAAGTTAACTGTACCTGACAGCCATGGATTTTGTAGAACTAAACTGAGTTCTATTTCTGACACTAGATCTGAAACTTAGATGGTGGGAGGTAATCATCTGACCGACATACCCCAGAACTAATTGGTCGGGTCCAACCTGTAAGCCCAGCTGGAAGTGTGTCTATATCATACCATGTGTAAAGACAAGCTGTGAGGTAACCCTCTCTGATGGGAAGCTCTTCCATCAACCCTCTTATAGGAATAACCCCAAAGGAGATGTACAACGCATAGGGGTATATCTCAAACTACACTAGCTACGCAGTTTTCGAACATAAGGATTGCTTCTAGGGATCACACCCTCCACTGAATAACAGGTGAGTCCTCATATTTGGGTTCACTAGGTGCTGAATCCTACTCCCAACTAAATAGATACTAGATTGACTATACTGAACTGAACTATTACTGATGTTATTCTTTAGTGGAGCTAAACTGAGTTCACTGGGTTTTTAGATATCTCATAACTTCATGTATAACAAAATCTGATAGAACCATTAAAGGAGCTAGAATCTTAGACTTATATCGCCTTAAGAATGAGGCATGGCCCATTATCTTTGAATAAGGAAGGAATTTAGATAAATTTCTTATGGATGATGCTATAGCACAAACTAGAGTATACAAGAATAAGAAACAACTCCTAAATGCCCGATAGCCACCTGATTATAAGTGTGGTGCATAGCACACCATAGCCAAGACTATACTAGAACCGATTTTGCAGACACCCTAGGACCATGAACCTTGCTTTGATACAAAGTTCTTTACAACCTAAACTGAGGTCCTAGCCATGATGAAAATTGCGAACCATGAAGGCCCGAGAGCCCTTATCTAACATACAATCATACACGTAATTCTTTTACTATAAGGAAAATACGGAAGAACATGATAAGAAAGAAACATGGTCATTCTCTTACACAACTAAAAAAATCAAATATAAGTCCATAAACATTCAAAAATAAATGACAATATTCTTCAAAATCTCTAACAACATAAAAATTACTTTTGTTTGAAAAATGGGATAAGGTCCCCGGTTGGACCATGAACTGAAAAGTTAATCACAATATCCCATAATAAGGCCTTCTAAAATAATGGAGGATCACCAAGTTTGTAATGCCCTGAGTCTGTACCCCAGATGCTACATGGTGCCAGCAACCTCAAAACACCATTAGCTAACCATGGATGGTACCTGTTGTGAGCACTAAATAATAGAAGTACTGTAATAACAATATAACTTAAATAAATTCAAAAATCTCCCCTAAGGTTGAAATCTGAAATAAATAATGATCATTTATACTAAAATTGAACATCTGTCTAAAAATACTCTAGTCTGAAAAGCCTCTACTGTCTGAACATGGATTTGATGGGACAAGTCCCCAAGTAACTCCGACAAGTGGGACAAACTGAAGACTGACAACTAAAATGATAATATTATCCTCAAATTATAAGGACTCACCATTGAACCTACTTCTGATAATCTCGGTTGCTAAGAGCGATCATGAGCCCGTGCATCTGAACTTATGATATAAGATATCATAGCCCCAAAGAAAGGTATGCATCAATACTTTGAATATACCGGTATGCTACATGAGGTAGGATGATATACATGGGTTCATATGCATGAAAAATAACTAACTAATAACATAAATATAACAAAATGAGAGTATATGCATGAATACATAAACTATAAGTAAGATCATATAACATTGAATACTAAGTTTTAAGTACTAATTAAAAAATATTTGAGTTTACTTATAACTAAAATACTATTAGTTGAGGGACTATTTCTGACAATCCTGATTCTGTAGAACTGTGCTGAGTTCCATACTAAGTTGAGTGACTGTGTCTGAAAGTTCTAATTTTTTATATAACTGAACTGAGTTCTACACTGAGACTGGAACTTAAACTAAGACTGTGAGAGGTAATTATCTAACTGATATGCCTATTCTCTAAACTGATTTAGGGTTCAACCTATAACCCCAGTTAGTAGGTTGTCAGTACCATGCCATGGGTAAAGACAAGCTAAAAAGTCACCCTCAATCAAGTATGTGCTCTGAATGAGAATGTTGGTATCCTCAATCTAGAAAGTAAAGCACCTCATCAACCCTGAATCTGACAGGTTGATGTCTTAACCTGTGCTAGATACGTAGTTCTGAAACACAAAGACTACTTTTAAGGATCACACCCTCTACTGGAAGGTGAGTCCCAATCCTAGAGTTCACTCGGTGCTGAATCCTACTCCCAACTGAATAGACACAGGACTGATTTCTAAACTGTTCTAGGTTGGACTGACCTATTACTAATTCTGTTAACTAACTAAAATGAACTAAGTTTATTGTCTTCTGAACTGATTACTAACTGAGTTCTGAACTGATTACTGAACTACTGATCATGATACTATCAAGTCTATTCTGTAACTACTATAGCTCTAGTTAAACAGCTATATTTTCAAGTATTAAATACCCCCAAGGCACGATAGCATTGATTATAGGACACAACACAATTATGACATATCACAACTAATTACTTGATCACCACTCATTCATTGAGGCATTTTGACAAACACTTGCATGGCATGAACTTGTATACATGCTAATATGAAGAAATTTCACTATTCAACTCTCATGAACAATCCATCAAACATTTGGAGGGCATAGTAAATGCACATAATACTAAACAAAATGCTGGCATTATAATTTTGATACAAAATTCACAATTTAAAGGTTTTAGCATGAATTCATATGATACAACACAGAAGATAAATAATTTCACATGAATCTTGCAACTAATCATGCATTAGGAACACCATTAACATGGTAATCATGAACACTTTCAAATCCAACAATGAAATTCATAATACTTCTTAACTTGTAGTAAAAAAAAGTTTCTTCAGCTCCAAGGGTGGAAGGAAACCCTTGGATGAACACTTGACATACCTTAAGATTGAATTTTGAAAATATTGATGGTAAGTTCTTGAGTCTTAAATTTGAATTTAAATCTCCTAGGGTTCGTTCTAAAGAGCAACTTGTGAAAATTGAATGAATTTGCTCTTAGAAGGATTTAATTTCATGTTTTAGGGGCGGACAGATGTGGGAAAAGACCTAAATAACCCTTGGATACAGCTTTTTAATAACTAAAAACTAGTGTAGCAATGTAAAAATCGATATGCCGCATTGATCGGGTCGATGCGATGGCCGACGCATTGCGTTGACTCTGCGTTGATTTACTAGAATTTGCACTGGGAGCTGGGAAACAATATTCATCAATGTGATAAGTGATGTGATGCGTCGAGATCGTATTGATTCACTGGTTAAAGCTTCCAAAGATGATTGAAACTAAGTCCGAAAAATCCAAAACTTGTTCGAGAATACCAAATGACATTCCTGATCATGAATCAATGTAGTGATCGATGCTTTAAGGCCATAAATGATGTAAAATAGAGTCGTTAACTTCCAAATGCTAAAATAACACTAAGTACGAATACTTAGCTAAAATTTTGTAATTCTGGAACCCCTTATCAAGCTCTAAGGGACTGAGTTGAGCTTAAGATTTTGTGGGGTCTTACACAACTGCAAACTTTTATGAGACCGAATCTCCTGCTTAGCAAGACCCCAGGACTGTATCTAACATCCTAAATATACAGGGTCAATACAGATGTACTGGTACGCAGAGCAATCCAAAAATAACATACTTTTATGTAACATAAGTAAGAGCAATTTATGAGACATTTTACATACAATATATGAAAATGCATGGGAATTCTTAAAAGACTTTGAAACATTTCTTGAAACCTCGAATCACTCTTTGTCTTACTTCTGAGATAGGTGGTACACCCTATAAGTCTACGAATCAAAGGTATATATGGAGTCCGTCCTTGACTTGGTGGCCAACCTACCAACCTAAGTTTTCTACAAGTATTGGAGTTTCTGATCTTGATACTACACAGGGAACTAGGCCAGCGTACAATCCTTCTTTAGGTCACAATAACTCATATCAGCAAAACATGATTTTCGACAATGAGTTATCTGAACTCGTGCCTTTTTCGGATAGCCTCCTAACATCTTTTAAGACCATTTTTAATCTTTTATGAACATACATATCGAAGAACTAAAATTCTTAAAATTTGAATGAAATCTAATTTCTATTATGTTCTGAGTCTGTTATGGCATTATCTATTTTGGTATCATCATACCAAGACTTGCAATTGACATCTTCTAAGATATAAAATATCATTTACAATTCTTTTATTCAAAATAATGTTCAGACCACCAAAACATTGTAACAGTACAAGAAAAATTATACTTCAAAACATATGTCAAACTGTGAAAAGATTCTCATCTTTTCACCATTCTAAAAAATGGTGGAAAATTTCTCAAACTAATCATGAAATTTCTTTGATTATCACTTATAATATTTAAAGAAATATACCATTCCCCTTTTCAATTCTCAACTATTATAAAATTCCTATAAGAGAGTAAGGCTTTTGACTCATTCTTTAAATCATGCAATTTGGGAACCCATAACTTGTAAATCAGTAAGTAACATAATGAGAGAGGGGAAAATTCATTAATTCAAGCTCTCAATTCATATTTCAAACTCCAAACACATAAATACATATATACAAAAAAAATCAAATTTAAGGAAAGACCTCAAGACTAAAACAATATTATAAAAGAGGGTTCATAATGGATAGTCGTTAATGTAAATTCAAAATCCCTCATAAATACATGATTTCTCAACCTTAAAACAACAACAACAACAACAATAACCCAGTATATTCCCACAAAGTGCTGTCTAGGGAGGATAGAGTGTACGCAGTCCATACAACAATGCATAAAGAGGTAGAGAGGTTATTTCTGATAGACCCCTGGCTCAAGATACAAGGAAGTATACAAAAGCATCAAAATCATAGAACCTGATAATTTCTCAACCTTAAAAACTTAACCAAAATAATTTCACCATGCCCATGTAGTTTAGAAAAACCCCGCGTATCTTAAATTGATTAGTTTGATGATTGGAAACCTAATTTTGAATCCTTTCTTAAGAATCTTGAATGAAAGGCTTAAATTCATGATCTTATGGTAGGAGCTAGGGTTATGGTTTTTAGAGGATTAGAGTTTTTATTGATAAAATACGAGGAAAATATCATCCCTTGAGTATTATCAAGAGTGGGCTCAGATTTATAAGTGAATAAAGGCCTAAAAGGCCATTAAAAACACGAAATCAATAGCTGTAAACTAGGTCTGGATTGAAGCAAGTGTCGTACGTTAATTGCATGGCCTTACTGCCTTCCTCACGAAAATAGCTATAATTTTTCGCTCGGGTATCGGATTAAGGCAAAATTTGTACCGTTGAAAAGACAACTCAATTATCTACAATTTGGTGGGTATAGAGCTGCAAAGTTATACTTGTATGGAGAGTAATATATGTTCAAATTAATTCTTAGCTCAAATTTTCTCTAAGTGATTTTTATGAAGATTTTTCACCTCAAAAGAACTTAAAACACGAAGTTAAAGATCATGACACTTATTCTCACTTGAAAAATACTTTATATTATTGCTTACACACGTAGGTATAATAGTTCAATTTCTAGTTAGAAAATACGGGCTATTACAGTATCTCATCTTAAGCAAAGTACATTAAAGTTATTGTTGATAGAGGTTTAGTGAATTTGAGAAGTATGCCTTTATGGTTTTTTCCTTGAAGCTCATATATGGTTATATTGATAGTCTTGAATGTCATATTATAATGTAAGTGGAGGAATGCAATATATGCTAGTGAATTCATAGTATGAGTTTAGAGTTAGTCTTTGTAGTAGTAAGACATATTATCTTAGGGTGTGATCTCTTGAAGAGACATCAAAGATTGAAACATATGGTTTAGAAAAGTATTATGGTGTAGCGTGTTGTATCTTGGGATTTTGAGTTAGGCTTGCTCATGGTGAGAGAATTTAGTTCAGTTTAAACTTTAATAGATGGATTTATCAATGCCCATGATAATTTTTTTTGTTGAATCAAATTAGTATGGTATTTAAGGGGAATTTTACAGTTGATGGAGTCTTTGAGAAGTATTACTAAGGCCTAGTAATTCTATCCTAGCTTATGATTTAGATATCTATGTTTCATGTTATAGAGTCGTATCAATATTTTGATTCCTTAGTGAGATGTCTTGTTTAAATCATTCACAAAATTCATTGCTCCATAATATTTTTAGAATTTCTTAGAAGAGTGTCGGAGAAATACTCTATTTAGGTATGGGCAGTCCGTATGGTCCAGTTCATAAAGCTTGCGATCCAGTTTAGCAATCAAACAAATAAGCTCTTATAGATTTCCAACTTTCCATTTAGTCTTACTACACAAAGTTGCAAGTGTAAAGCCATTCCATGAGGTAAAATGTTTGCATTCATGAAAATTACGAATTTAGCTCAGTTTATGCATCATGCATTAGTTTTAGATTAAGTCATAATTCATCTCGTGATTTCCACGTGCATAATCTCAGTCATTCCTTAGTATTTAAGTAACATCTGTATCATTTGGAGGACGAACTATCCCAAGGGAAGATGTTGTAATACCCCAAGTTTTCATACCCTAAACCTCTCAAATTTTCTTCACGGAACCAGATCTATCCTTAGAAATGGTTACTCATATGTTGACTCTCTCGTTTCTATCTCAGCCTTATAATAATTATCGTGTCATTGCATGTATTCAAGAAATCGGTTCAGTCATGATATTTAGTTCATGTATCATGTTTCAGACTCAGTTAGGCAATCATGTTCCAAGTCATGCATGTTCAGTATATGATCTCAGTTACCTTAGTATAGTACTCTTAGTCTAACAAGTCTTATTCGAGGATGAATATTTCCAAGGGGGAGATATTGTAGCACCTCGTATTATTCTTACTTCAGTTCAACTCCTAGTGCATCCATAAATTGATTAAAACCTGAAAATTTCACTAAGTGTTAGATACATAGTCATATTTTTTTCCGCTTATCTTTGAGGACTTTTAAATTGGCCTTTCTGGCCTAGAGACGTAAGTATTTGAGTTAATTTATGTTCAGAGGTGTAAGGAGAAGTAACACCACGCATTTTTGGGCTAGAGTTTTAAGCATTTTTTGTACAAGTGTAAACTCTAATCCCATGAATATCTTTTGAATATAAATTTCATGATCTTTATCCTAGTGTGTGAAGTAATTTCCAGGTGAAAATGTTTATAAGAATAACATAGATAAGAGTTTAGCGAAAAGACTTTTATTTTTTGAAAGTTTGGTATTCTATTCTACAAGGGTCTATTTTGAACGTATATAGCATTTGATATAGGTAGAATTTTGAATATCAAGACCCACCAAATCGTAGATAATTGATTCATCTTTCCAACGATATAAAAAAAATTTTAATTCGATACCCGAGCAAAATGTTATAGCCATTTTCATGAGAGACCCAGTGACAGCGCGCGATTAGCCCGCGTCGCATGCTCCATCGCCCACCCTTATTTTAGAAATTTTGGTTCCGCATTTTGAAGGTCAAAATGGGTCATTTCCCCCACCCAAATTCGTCCATAACACATAATTAAAGTCACTAAGGAGTATTATTATTCCCTTTATTTTTAATTTCTCTCAAAGAAAGCCTTCCTCTCAAAGTACAAACCCTAACCTCCTCCAAAGAACTTCCACTTCAACTTACATTTTCTTCAAGATATAAAAAAATTAAGTTCTGTATTCCAAGAATTCCAAGAAAAGCTTTCAAGATCACCTCCAAGGCATTCAAGGTCAAGCTTTCACCATAAAATCAAGCCTATTAAGGTATGTGTTATCATGAACAAGGGTATTCTTTCACCCTTAGGCCCAAATTGTATGATTTTAATATTTAACTTGTTTTGAAGTAGGGTTCATACCCAAGCTTATATATTCTTGAAGTATGTGATTATCATTAGATTCAAAGCTTTAAGTATGTAAAGAAGTGCTTATGTTTATGTTTTAACATTTAAGATTTATATTATGGATCAGATTGCACTATCTTAACTTGATATTGTTGAAGTATTTTAGGATTTACATTAAGCATGAAGTTTTGTTGTGAATTGTCATAAGTTTAAAGCATCAATTTTAAGCCCTAGGTCTAAGTGTTAAGATTTCATGATGTTTATGTTCTTAAGTTTTCCTTGATTAGTTTAAATCATGATTTAAAACAAGAATTGATCTTTTGATCCTAAGCTAAAATTGTAATCCATATTTGTTCATCTTAATTACGATTTAATGAAAGAAAAGCATAACTTGTTTTCATTACATAAACCCTTATGTTATTTTAATGTGGATTTCCTAAAGTATGAGCATATAAGTAACAAGGAGTAGTATTTGGTAATACCCCGAAAATCCAAACAAATATTAGAGCCATGCTTCAAGCCATTATAAATGAATTATAGTTCTTTGATAGTTTTACTAGCGAGTTTGATATGTATTAAGGCCTCAAATAACTCCTAGATATTAGAAGAATAAAAAATATCCCTTATTGATTGAGTTCTAAAGAAGGATGTTGCTATAGTAAACTTTAAACGAGCAGATCATTCATTCTGCTAAGAACTTTTCTGATCAAGACCCACCAAATTGTAGATAATTGAGTCTTCTTTCCAACTATAACAATTTTGTCTAAATTTGATACCCGTTGACATGTTACGGTACTTTTATTGAAAGGAAGTAGCTCATTGCAATTATGCCGCATCCAGGTGATGCCCAAAATTACATTCGTCCTTTTCCAGTGAAGCACTGTGATTGTGTTGCGTCATGCCAAGGTGAAAAATTGCTCATTTCCTTTTCCTATGAAGCACTGCAATGGCCCTGCATCACGCTATTGTGCAAAATTAGGATTGTCCTTTTTCCTATGGTACAATGCGATTGGACTTCATTGCACTGGAGTGTCAAATCAGAATTTTCAGTTCCGCAGTTTAATCTTCGAGGGACCATTTGGTCTTTTCCCATGGACAAAAATCTGTCCAAAATACCAAATTAAAACCCTAAAGGGGAATTATATGCCCTATTATTCATAATTTTCCTCCAAGAAATTAATCCTATATCAAGAGCAAACCCTAGCCCTTCAAGATTTAAGCTCTAGTTTTAAGAAAACCATCAAGAACCTTCACAAATTCCTCTGTCAAGGTATGTTAAATGTTCGTTCATGGGTACATTCCACCGAAGGAGTCCAAGAATATAATTTCATATTCAAAGTTATGATTTCTACAAGTTATAGTAACTTTTAACCATGAATCCCCATGAATTTTGATTTTATATCATGTTTACATAAAATTGTTGTTATCATTAAACCCTACATGATTGAATGTTACTGTGCGCTGATTTAAATTATAATTAGTTATTTTGATGTTGAAATCATGCTATTACTCCATGCTTTAAACAATTCCCATTCTTACTTAAACTACAAATATCAAGTGTTTGATGAAATGCCTACAAGAATGTATTTTGAAAAAATGCTTTCACATTATGTTCTCAAAGTTTTAGTACTATTTTGCTATTACTGCTATCGAGTCCTGGGGGTTATGAATACCCAAAAAATTAGTTGTTTACTTAGTCACAGTATCTTTAGAATGGTTTCAGATGTGTTATAAGCATTATCAGTCAGTCAGTTATCGTAATCAGTTTAACCTAGAACAGTTTAGTATCACAAGTTAGTTTAATAGAAAATCTACATAGGGCATCTTCCACTACATTGGCTTTGTCCAAGTGGTACAAAACACTCACATCATAAATTTTCAACAATTCTAACCATCTTCTCTGGTGGAGGTCCAAATCCTTCTGCGAAAACACATACTACCATATTTTGTGGTCTGTGAACACATCAACATGCACCCCATACAAATAATGCCTCAAAATCTTTAATGCAAACACAATAGTTGTTAGTTGAAGATCATCGGTGGGGTGATTCTTTTCATGTGGCCTAAGTTTTCTAGAGTCATAGTACCCAACCTTACTCTTCTGCATTAAAACACACCCCCAACCAACTCTGGAATCATCACAGTTCATAATAAACCCATCTGAACCTTCTAGTAACGTCAAAACTGGTGTTGTGGTGAGTCTAGTCTTCAACTCCTTAAAACATTTCTCACAAAAATCTGACCGCTAAAACTTAACTTTCTTTTGAGTTAATATAGACATGGGGGACGCAATATATGACATCCTTCAACAAATAGCTGGTAATAGATAGCCAAACCCAAGAAACTTCTGATATTTAATGGAGAGATGGGTCTGGGACAGTTTCTCACCGCTTCAATCTTTTAAGGATCAACTCTAATACTATCACCAAAATAAATATGGCCAACGAAAGCTACCGATCTTCGCAAAAATTTGCACTTACACAATTTAGAGAAATACTGATGGGCTCTAAGAGTCTGCAATACTATGTTGACGTGGTGTGCATGATGATTTTCATTATGAGAGTAGACAAAAATGTCATCAATGAACACAATGATGAACATGTCCAAGTACTTCTTTAACACTCGGTTCATCAATTCCATAAAGGCTACTGGGCATTTGTGAAACCAAAGAACATGACTAGAAACTCGAAGTGGCCATACCGAGTTATGAATTCTATTTTCAGAATGTCACATTCTCTGACTCTTGGTTAATGATAGCCGAATCTGAGGTCTATCTTTGACAAAGAACTAGAACCTTGAATTTGGTCGAACAAGTCTTCAAATCTGGGTAGTGGGTATTTATTCTTTATTGTGACTTTGTTCAACTGATGGTATTCGATACACATTCTAAGAAAATTACCTTTCTTGTACATGAACATAATTGATGCGCCCTACGGGGAAATACTGGGCCTGATAAGTCCCTTATCTTAGAGATATTTCAACTGTTATTTCAACTTTTTAAGTTTGGCTAAAGCCATTCAGTATAGTGGAATAGAGATAGACTGGATATCTTGAAGAAGGTTTATTCTGAAGTCAATTTCCCTTTTGAGAGAAACTCTAGAGCGATCCTCAGGGAACACATTTGGAAATTCCCTTGCCACTGGAACTGACTCAAGATTGGAAGTATCAGAATTAGAGTCTTTAAATCACACAAAATTATAGACACACCCCTTAGATATCATCTTTCTCGCTCTAAGGTATGAAACAAGATAACCCCTAAGCATTATAGTACTACCCCTTCATTCAAGGACTTGTTCATTTGGAAACTTAAAATGAACTACTTTTTTTCTGCAATCCAATGAAGCATAGCAAAAATAGAGCCAATCCATCCTAGAATGACTTGAAAATCCATCATCCCTAACTTTACAAGGTCTACTGAAGTAACTTACAGAGACACTGTAATCGGGCGTTCCTGTATACCCACTAGTCTATGATAGACCTACCCATTAGGGTAGACACTGAGAAAGTCTCTACTAAGATTTTGGGACCGACTCCAAATTTGATGGCTATATAAGGGGTTACAAAAGAAAGAGATGCTCTAGGATCTAGTAAAGCATAAACATGTGAATTAAAGATTTCCAACATACAAGTAACCATATCAAGAGAACTTTCCAGATCATGTTGAGATTGAAGTGCTTAAAGTCAGTTCTGACACTAACCACTAGTAGCACTGGAAGCAGCGCCCTACTGAGTCGAGCGTCCAACTAAAGTCGATCACTGATGGGACTGGCCCTGTTGGCACAAATCCCTCCGTTTTTAAGCAACTACCTGACACTCCCAGATCTGGTGTCCTATCTTACCATAACCAAAGCATACATTATTTCCTACTCTGCACCCACTCAAATGGTTTCTACCATATTTCTGGCAAAGAGGCTTTGTGTGACTACTATTTACACTACCATGGGACTTAAATCCTGTCGCCCTATCTTGATTTTCATTTTTGTACTTTGGCACAGGGGAATTAGCTGAAGATAAAGTAGTAGTTGAAGATTTTTCACAAAATTAAGGACGGTTTCCACCCTCTAAATTTGGCTAAATGAAATTAAAGCTACCTATTCTAGCCCTCTTGCTCTCTCTCTCCTTCTCCTTAAGTTTTTGCTCCTCAATCTATTAAGGATGGACCATATTCCTAGATTTGTACATCTCCTGAATTAGCATTATAGTTCTACACTCCTTGACCATACTATCAGACATGTCGGGCAAGAACTTGCTCATCCTAGACCTGTTATCAGGCACCACATGAGGAGCATACCTAGCTAACTAATTAAATTTTAAGGGATACTCCTTAACACTCATATTTCCGTACCTCAAGTTAATAAACTCTAACATTTGGCTTCTCTCAGATCTAATGGGAAGAATCTATCTATGAAAGTTTTAGTAAACTTATCCCATTCTATTGGCCCTACGTCTGCATCTCTATCCTTTTTCCACTACTTAATCCAGCTATGGGCCATATCCTACAGCTGGAAAGTATCCAATTCAGCACTCTAACTAGAAGTCACCCCCATAATTTTTGTTACCTTCTGCACCATCTCTACAATTTCCAGCAGATTCTCTTAAGACTTGGATCCCAAAAATAGAGAATAACTTATTCTAGTAAAGTCATGAATCCTAATCCGATATTGAATTATTGAGTTAATTAATGGAATGATATTATGGGGGATGCCATCTAACCGACATGCCCCAATGAGCAAATTGGGGTCCTTCTTGTGACCCCAGTTTAAAGGGTGTCAGCATCGTGACACGGGTACTAATACTAGCTTTGTGGATCCACTAATGTGCTCTCTCAAAGGACTAAGGGTATAAAGCCTAAATTGGCGGGTGATTGATGTTGGGTGTATTTATACGTCTAATCACCATAACTTACCCATGTTTTAGCTAAGTTTTGAGGATAAAATACATAATTCTTGCACTTTGTCTATTTTTAGTTAAGTGAGATGAACTATGTGATTAGGATATTTTCAGGTACTAATGAGGAAGATTACGACACCTTGGGGACCTGTGGATAGCAAAGGAAACTTCACATAAAAGGAAAGCAGCTTTTGGACTGAATGTGATATATGGGAACTTTTTCTCAGGCAAACTCAATATTTTTAAATAGTTAAGGATACAATAGCAATTTATTAGAGAAGGATGTTATTAAAAGGCTTATGGCTGAATTTTTAGGGATTATTCATTGTTCTGTATTATTTCAAAAAGGAGAAAAAGCGGCTTAGCTTGAGGAGAAAGAGAGAGAAATATTTTTCTCTCTTATTTTTGCTATTCATCTTCTCCACGAAGATTGTTCTAAGTTTTGGCATGATGAATATTTTTATTGTGATTTCCATTTTATTCATGAGTAGCTAAGTTTACTTGTTAGGGTTATGGAAACCTTGTTGTATACTCTCTATTGCTATGGGTTTTTGAATTTATGATGTGTTAATTCACTTATATCATTACTCTCTTTGTTATGATTGAATTCTCGTGGTTGCAAACATAGGGAATATGCCATTATAGCAATAACTTTTTCGATAGAAAAGTAATTATTTGGAAAAGAGAGTAGCGACAAGAAAATAGGGTTTCCAACCTCTATTTTACACGTTAATGCCTTAGCAAGATTAACTACTTGGAGAGTTCGTATGATTGGTTGTACACTTTGGATTCGAGAGAACTAAGGTGAATAATTCCTTGATGGTTGAGAAACACTTGAATTTAGAATTAGAATACATCTCTATATAAGTGCATGCATGTATAATTCCTTATTACTCATAGTTAATAGAGAAGTAAAAGCTACTAGGTGGACATAACCCTAACTTGTCATTCTCTATGATCAAATATTAATACACATATTGCTTCATTGTTATATTGTAACTATCATTTCAAATTTAAACCTAAACCCCCCATTCAGGAACCTCTGACCAACAGTCCAGTAACAACTACAATACTTAGTAATATAGTATTCCCTGAGGGATTCTATACCCAACCTGGTTGGGTTCTATATTTGACAGTGACTGCTTACTCTCTCATAAGAGAGGTATAATTTAGGCATATAAATGATCCCTGAGGGGTAGTCAAGCCTGAACTAACGGGAGACTCCACATATCCTATACTGGCTATGTATTTCTAAGGTACATGGACAACTACTAACGACTCTTCCAAACTGACGAGGAAGCCTCCATCCAAGCACTTACTCGGTGCTAAATCCTATACCCAACTAAACTAACTCGGGACACTGAACTGTTCTAAGTTTAACTGATAATGATAATTGACTAAACTAATAATTCTCATAACATATCTGGAACCAATCTAAAGATACTGATACTAAGTACACATCTATGTTTTTGGGTACTCATAACTTTGGGAACTTGATAGCAATAATAGAAAATAGTACTAAAACTTTGAGGACATAATGTGAAATCATTAATTCAAAAGTCCTTCTTATAGGCATTTTATAAAACACTTGATATTCGTAGTTTAAGCATAACATGGGAATAGTTTAAATCTTGTAGTAATAGCATGATTTCAATATCAACATTACTAATTATGATTGAATCATCTAACAACATCATTAAAATGTGTGGGTTTTAATAACAACAATAGTTTCATGTAAACATGGTATAAAATCAAAATTCATGGGGATAGAGGGTTAAAAGTCACAATAACTTGTAGAAATCCTAACATTGATTTTGAAATAAGATTCTTGGACTCCATGGGTTGAAGGGTCCTGTGGATGAATATTTAACATACCTTGACTGAGGAATTCATGAAGGTTGTTGATGGTTTTCTTAAAACTTAAGCTTGAAACAAGAAGGTCTAGGGTCTTCTCCTGAGAGGGAATTAATTTCTTGGAGGGAAGATATGGAAAATGGGGAAAATAATGCCCTTTTAGGGTTTTAATTTTGTGTTTTGGATAGATTTGGAGCCATTGGAAAGATCAAACACAGAACTAGAATTCCCAATTTTACACTCCGATGCAACACAATGCTATCGCATTGCGCCATTTGAAAAGTGACAATCTCGATTTTGTACCATGGTGTGATGATTTACCATCACGGTGCTATATTGGAAAAGGATGAGTGCAATTTTTTATATTGGCCCAATGAGGTACCATCGCGGTGCTTCACTGGAAAAGGATGAACGTGATTTTCGGCATCACCGCGATGCTACGTAATCATGATGAGCTACGTCCTCTCACTAAAAGTGTTGAAACTTCTCACCCAGGTATTAAATTTAGGCGAAATTGTTATTGTTTGAAAGCTCACACAATTATCTAAAATTTTATGGTTCTTGAGTTTGAAAATTCTTAGTAGATTGAAAGATATGCTTGTTTGAAGTTGACAATAGCCACATTCTTCTGTAGAACTCAATCATTAAGGGATATTTTGATTCATCTTATAGCTAGGAGTTATTTGAGTCCTTAATACACATAAAACTCACTCATAAAACTATCAAAGCACAATAATTCATTTATAATTTTCTCAAAGCATGGCTATAATATTGGTTTGTCTTTTGGCGGTAGTAAAATATCTCCCACTTGGGAGTATTCTTCCTCGAACGATATTGGTTAAGATGGAAATGCTGAGAAATTGAGGTTACATGTTGATTATACATTATTAAAACATTATTTCATGACCGAGTCTGAAATATGACACATGGATGAACTGGTTCTATAAAAGCATAAATGACATGAGAATGATATGCATCTGAAACTAAGCATGTGAAAGAGAAAATTCTAGGGAACATTGTTACCTTAAGTTGAATTTGAGTTTGTTGGGGAAAGATGAGTGTACTTGGTCTGCACATCTGCTTCTGCTTCCCAAGTGGCTCCCTCAACGAACTAATTCCACAAAAGAACCACGACGAGGGTAACTTCTTTGTTCGTTAGTTTACGAATCTGGCGATCAAAGATCTCGGCTGGAATTTTTGTCATCTTTGGGCTGCCCTAAGCCTCTCCAGGAATTACTAAACTTTCTCCAAAGCATCAAACACCAAATTAAGCCATAAAAAAGTGATTTCTCCTATGTTAAATCAACCAATCGGAAGTGAAATAATGGAATGGAGCCATCTAAATACTGGAATGATAGTTGTTATTATATGTGAAATAAGTCAAGGGAAAGTGCTCATCCCAACCGCCCTTAAAGTCAATGACACACTCTCTCAACATATCCTCAAGGGTCTGAACTGTCCTCTCTACCTGACCTTATATGTGTGGATGGAAGGCAGTACTGAGGTGAACTTGTGTACCAAGACCCTTCTGAAAAACTTTCCAAAAATTGAGAGGTAAGCTAAGTACCTCTATCTGCGATGATAGATATTGTAACACCGCACAATCTAACCAACTCTCTAATATAGAGCTTGGTATACTCCTCAGCTGAGTAAAAAGTATGGACCAATAAGAAATAGGTTGATTTGGTCATGTTCACTTCCTCCCACTTCCAAGTGGGAATACTAAATTCCTTTATAGACCCGTTTTGCTTCTGATGTTCAATCTTAACCTGTTGATAAATAGAGAACTTAGCTATAAAATCTATAATATCACTCTTTATCCCATGCCACCAATAATATTTCCGCAGATCACGGTAAATAATCATGGACCCTAGATGAATACAGTAATGAGCACTATGTACTTCTACAATAATTCTCTGTCTCAACTCATCAACACTCGATAAACACAATCTACCCTAGCAACGTAACACACTATCTCCCCATTGGGAGAAAACCTCTTCTTTCTGGTCTCGACTGACATTTTTATCTTCACCAGACTGGGATCCCTATCTTTCTTTTCATTCAGTTCAGCAACCTAATAATATTCTAAAATATTTTGAACCCATATGCTACCCTTAGCAGAATCAACTAAACAAATAACTAATCTGGCAAGCTGATGTACCTCCTTAACTGAATTTTTCTTATCATCCTCAACATGAGCACCACTAACTGTAGACAATATACTTCAAGAATCTTTCACTACATAGTCCTTTCATGGGTTGTACAAAATACTCATATCATAGTGTTTCAACAATTCTAACCACCTTCTCTGGTAGAGGTTCAAATCCTTCTGCGAAAACTCATACAACAAGCTTTTATGGTTTGTGAACAATCAACATTCACGCCATACAACTAATGCCTCCAAATATTGAAGGAAAATACAACTGATCCTAGTTCAAGATAATGGGTAGGGTAATTCTTTTCATGGGGCTTAAGTTGTCTAGGGGCATCGACAACAACCTTACCCTTCTACATTAAAAAACACCGTAAACAAACTCTAGAAGCATCACAATATACAACAAACCCATCTGAACCATCTGGTAACATAAAAACTAAGGCTATGGTGAGTCGAGTCGTCAACTCCTGAAAACTCTTCTTAAAAAAATTTAACCATTGAAACTTAACTTTTATTTGAGTAAATCTGGACATGGGGGATGTAATAGAGAAAATCCTTTAACAAACCAGCAAGTAAATCAAGCCAAACCTTAGAAACTCCTAATATCTGATGGACAGATGGGTTTAGGCCAGTTTCATATCGCTTTTGTCTTTTGAGGATCAAATTTAATTCCATCACCAAAAATAATAAGGCTAATGAAAGTTACTGATCTTAGCTGGAATTCACACTTACTGAATTTAGCGAATAGATGATGTGCTGTAAGAGGCTGCAATACTATTCTTAGGTAGTCTGCATAATCATTATCGTTACGGGAATAGACAATAATGTCATCAATGAAGACAATGAATAATATGTCCAATTACTTCATGAACACTCAGTTCATAAAGTTCATAAAGGCTGATAGGGCATTTGTGAGACCATAGCACGTGACTATAATCTTGAAGTTACCATACTGGGTTCAGAAAAATATTTTTGGAATGTCACATACTATCTTGGAGGAATAACTGGCACCCTAAAGTAGGTTGAACAAGTCATCGTGTAACTCTTTCACCCATGTGCCCAAAGGCTTATTTTAAATACAAAATTTCTGCAATTTATTAGATTGTCCATCAAATTGAAGTTAGGGTTTATACCCCTTTACTATTGTTTGCAAGATTTTGAGAGTTCCCGTGTATTAAGAGTTGAATTTCATGACTTTTTTTATATTTCAATGTCTATTGATGAAAGTTAAAGATTTTAAGATGATTTATGAGTAATTGTGTTACCAAGTATTAATTTTAAGATGTTTTGATATGAGACAGATGATTGGGTCAATAGACCCCATTTAAAGATTGTTGTTCAAGATTGTTTATGCTATAAGAACCCCTTGGTTAGGCTATTTTTAGATTTCAAATAAAGATTAAACCATTTTGGGTCTAAGCTAGGATAGAAGTCCACATAACTTACAAATTAAAGTCAATAGAAGTATATTTGGTCTTTATTATAGACCCTTGAATTAGTATTTAGCACCGAGTTGGGTATGATTCAAAGGTCTCATACCCCAGAACTATGTGCCCCTTAGGTTTCTGATTTACCCCAAGTGGGTTAAGATAGTGATCACTTAAGTTAAATTTCTATTCTGATGGCAAGGGTAGAGCAGCTCTGCCCAACGTGCGTAAGACGTTCGACTCCATGTGGCTCACATGGTTTATGTTGGTTAGAAGAAAATTCCAAGTCTCCCAAGTCCCAAAGTCCTACAATCTCTAAATTTTAAAGAAGATCCTTATTCTGCATAAGATAACATGTTTTGAATGATATTATTTTAAGATTCCTCTGGCTTACAAGTTTTGAGAATAAGATGGAGAACAGGGATTTTAGAACTAAGTTTAATGACTCACTATATTTGTACTATATGCTTCAATATACATGATTTATGAGATTCAGATTTGAGAATTACTCAAGCTATATGCGTCATTCATGTCAGCGTGCATGTTTTATAAAGAATGATAACATTGTTTACTTAAATACATACACCCCCATATACTCAGTGCATCCTTAAAGTACTGATCCACATATATGTCTGTGTGCTATATTGTCTCATAATGTAGGTTTAGGTGCTCATTCCCAGCAGTGATAGTGATTCCCAAATACCTTTGTCTACACTCCACAGTTGGTGAGTCCTCATGGTTTGAGGACCTATTGCTCAGAATTTCAATTGTAATTGCTTTCAGCTTAGTCGAGTCAGTTGGGGGTTTGTCCCAATGACTCTCTAGTTCATGATTAGTAGAGGCTTTGTCAGACTAGATTATCAGTGTGTTTAGACTTTCAGTATTTTGACTGTTCAGACAAATATTTCTTGGTATTCCATTATGATTTTGATATGATAGTACCATCGTTTTGCTTTATTCATCTCAAAGTAAGTTTTATATGTAGCAGTAGGCTCAAAAGGGTTAGATTAGGCTACTTGTAGCCTTAAGGACCGTATAATGTTCTAGGATGAGATTTTGGGGCATTATAAACTTGGTACCAAAGCCTAAGGTTTAAGAAGTCCTAGCGAGTCTAACAAGTCGTGTTAAGTGGAGTCTTGATCATCGGTGTATACCGCACCACATCTATGAGCAAAAGGCTAAGGGAATTTTTAGGAAAAAGTCATCTCTTTCTTTCAGAGTCTATCATGCCTACTACTGTTTCTATCTGCTATTGACTCATGCTCTCTTATGATAGAAAATGCCTCCCCGAAGAGCTAATGCCTGTAGGAATATCGATCTGCCACCTCAACCGGCTGATACCCTGAATGAGAATGTGTCTCACAATGAGTTTTAGGCTATCTTTTAGGCGTTAGTCCAAGCAGTCACTGCGAATGTTCAGGCCAATAACTAGGCTACAGTTCCGTACTAGCTGGGGGTGATTCCGTTATAGCCCAGATTCTAGATTTCATGAGGATAAATTCGCGAGAGTTCGCGAGAGTTCTATAGATCTAAGGCAAGTGAGGACCTAGTTGTATCTTGAGAAGGCAAAGAAGATCACCCAAGTCATGCATATTTTTGAAGAAAATAGTGCAGATATGGCCTCTTATAGGCTGAAAGATATTGCATATGACTTAGTTGTGGCGTTAAGGAAAAATAGAGGGGAGAATGCTGCTCCTATGACTAAGCAAGTGCTTCAGGATGCATTCCTGGATAAATTCTTCCTAGTTAAGATGAGAAAGATAAAGATAGAGGAATTTATGAACCTAAGGAAAGGCTCTATGATTGTAAAGGAGTATTGCCTTAAGTTTAACCAATTAGCCAAGTATGCTCCTAACTTTGTAGCTGACACCCGATCTAATATGAGAAATTTTGTTACCAGTGTGACTGGTTTGGTGGTGAAAGAGTGTAGGACCACTATACTCAATAAGTATATAGATCTGTCGAGACTGATGATACATGCTCAGTAGATTGAGGCTGATAAGATAAAGGAGAGAGACAGAGTAAGGGGAAATAAGAGGGCTAGATTAGAACAATTGGAGAGTGGTCAGACTAGATCCCATGGAGGGAATTGTCCATAGTTTTAGAGTCATTCGTCTATGCCAGCACCTTCATCAGATAGTGCTCCTGCACCCAGTAATAGGTAAGAGCAAGGGAATAAGTCTTCTATGTCCAAGTCCTAGAACAGTGTAAGTAATAAGACTAGATTTTCTTCATGTGCTAAGTGTGGTAGAACCCATCCTGGTGAGTTTTTGGCCAAACAGAGGGGTTGCTTTGGTCGTGGCCTATTGGGTCACAGACTTAGAGAGTGCTCGCATACTTGGAAGGGGAGTACAGATATCTGACCTCAAACTCAGGCTACTAGTGACCTAGCTTTTTTAGCCCATCCAACCCCTCCTTGGGGCACTTCATCTAGTATTGTTGGCCATCAGTGCCATAATAGACTCTATGCCTTTACATCCTTCTAGGAGTAGGAGGATTTACCGGATGTTGTTACTGGTATGCTTCGTGTCTTTTGCTTTGATGTTTATATGCTGATAGACACTGGGTTAAGTTTTTCTTATATGACCCCGTTACAATAACAAAAACAACAAACCAAGTTTATTCCCACCTAGTAGAGTCTGGGGGATAAGATGTACGCAGTCTGTACCACTACTTCAGGAGAAGTACAAAAACTGTTCCCAATAGGCCCCCGGCTCAAGATAGGGAGTAATAAACAAATACTTAATAAAGCATGGAACAGGATGTCAAGAAATAAATATGCCACCCACAAGGAATAATAAAAAAAGAATAGTAACCACATTTATAATAAGGTCTACAACAAAGTGTCCTAGCAAGAATAATACATCTACCAAGTAATGTCCAATCCCATGACACAAACTGGCACTAGCCTTCTATCTTAATCTTCTTCCTTCAGATTTTCCTATCTAGGGTCATGTCCTTAGTGAGCTATAACTACTCCATGTCACGCCTTATCACCTCTCTCTAATATTTTTTTAGCCTACCCCTACCCCGCCTAAAACCATCCAATGCAAGCTTCTCACACTTACGAACTGGAGCATCTGTGCCTTTCCTCATTACATGCCCAAACCATCTCAATCAGACTTCTCGTATCTTATCCTCCACTAAATCCACTCCAAATCTCTCCCAAATAGTTTTATTTTGAACTATATCACCTCTATTAATCCCACACATCTAATGCAACATCTATATTTTTGCCACCTTCAATTTTTGAATGTGAGAGTTCTTGACTGGCCAGCATTCCAGTCCATACAACATGGTTGGACGGACTGCCACCCTGTAGAATTTTCCTTTAAGCTTGGGAGGCACCTTCCTATCACATAACACCACAAAGTTGAGCTTTCACTTGATCCATACTGCCCCAATATGGTGGGAGACATCCTAATCAATCTCACCATTTCCCTGAATCATGGACCTAGATACTTAAAATGATTCCCGACAAGATTCCTGAGCCTTTCCTGATTACTACTCCAGTAGGTGAGTCAGTGTTTGCAAAGCAAGTGTATAAAAAGTATCCTATCACTATCCTTCATAGAGTCATTTTTACTAATTTAATAGAGTTGAAGATGTTTGATTTTGATATAATTCTGGGTATGGATTGGCTTACCTATTGTTATACATCTATAGACTATTGTACCCGTGTGGTTAAGTTTCAATTTCCTGATGAGCCAGTGTTCGAGTGGTCCAGGAGTTTAGTGTCTCCCAAGAGTCATTTTATATCCTATCTCAAAGACAAAAAGCTAATATTGAAAGGTTGTATCTATCATATAGTCTAAGTTAAGGACAGTAAGTTTGAGGCTCCAGCTTTTCAGTCGGTCAGCATAGTTAGTGAGATTTCGGATATTTTTCTAGAAGATCTCCCAAGATTACCTCCTAATAGAGAGATAGAATTCGGGGTTGACCTTCTTCCCAATACACGACCAATTTCTATTCCTCCATACCATATGTCACCCGTAGAACTTAAGGATTTGAAAGAGAAACTCAAAGATCTTCTAGAGAAGGGTTTCATAAGGTCTAGTATTTTCCTTGGGGTGCACCTGTCCTGTTCGTGTGAAAGAAATATGGTTCTTTGTATATTTGTATTTACTATTGTCAGGTAAATAAGAATACAATTAAGAACAAGTATCCTCTTCCTTGAACTGATGACCAGTTTAATCAGTTACAAGGTGCAAGTTATTTCTCAAAGACAGACCTTAGATTCGGCTATCACCAGCTTAAAGTAAGGGAGTGTCATATCCCAAAGCCAACCTTTGGAACCTGTTATGGTCACTTTGAGTTTTTAGCCATGTCTTTCGGGCTAACCAGTGCTTCAGTGGCTTTCATGGACATCATAAATCAAGTGTTCAGATTGTATCTTGATATATTTTTCATTGTGTTCATAGATGATATTTTTGTGTACTCCCATATTGAGGATGACCATGAAAATCATCTTAGAATTGTCTTGCAAACTTTTAGAGATCATTAGTTATTTGCCAAATTCATCAAGTGTGAATTTTCGCTAAGGTCAGTAGCCTTTCTAAGTCATATTGTTTCAGCTGAAGGCAATAGAGTTGGTCCCTAAAAGACAGAAGCTGTAAGAAATTGGACTAGACCTATATCTCCATCAGATATTAGAAGTTTCTTGGGTCTAGGTGGCCATTACCATCATTTTGTTGAAGGTTTCTCATCTATTGTATCTACTATGTCTAAACTGACCCAAAAGAAAGTTAAGTTCCATTGGTCAGATTCTTGTGAGAAGATTTTTAGGAGTTGAAGACTTGACTCACTTCAGCCCCCATGTTGACTTTGCTTAATGGTATGAATGAATTTGTGGTGTATTATGATGCCTCTAGAGTTAGTTTGGGTTGTATGTTGATGCAGAGAGGTAATGTTATAGGCTATGACTCTAGAAAGTTGAAGCAGCATGAAAAGAATTACCCAACCCATGATTTAGAGTTAACTACTGTGGTCTTTTCTTTAAAATCTATAGAAACTATCTGTATGGTGTTCATGTTAATGTGTTTACTGATCACAAAAGACTGCAGTACATATTTACTCAAAGGGAGTTAAATCATAGACATAGAAGGCAGTTAGAGTTGCAAAAAGATTATGATATGAGTGTTTTATATCATCTAGGCAAGACTAATGTAGTGGCAGATTCCCTAAGTAGGTTGTCTATGGGCAGTGTGATTCATGTACAGAAGGATAAGAAAGAGTTAGCTCATAAATTTTATTATTTGGCTAGACTGGGTGTAAGGTTTCTTGACTTGGCTAAAGGTATTGTTTGGGTTCAGAATAGTTTTGAATCCTCCTTAGTTTCAAAAGTGAAGGAGAAGCAAGACTTAGCTGCTAGTTTGGTCAGACTAAAGAAGTTAGTTAAAGACCAAAAGGTAGAGGCTTTCTCCTTAGGGGGAGATAGTGTATTGAGATGTCAAAATAGATTGTGAGTTCTATGTGTTGGTGAGTTGAAGCATAGAATTATGGTTGAGGCGCATGGTGAGTTGTATTGTATTCATCCCGATGCTACAAGGATGTACCATGACTTGCTAGAAATCTATTGGTGGAATGGTATGAAGAAAGATAGAGCAGAGTTCGTGGTGAAGCGTTCAACTTGTCAGCTGGTTAAGGTAGAGCACCAAAGGCCTGATGGTATGTTGCAAGAGTTTGGTCTCCCCACTTGGAAGTGGGAAGAGGTGAATATGGATTTTGTGATTGGTCTGCCCTTTTCGTGTCGTCATCATGATTTGATTTAGGTTGTTATAGACTGGTTGACTAAGTCATCACATTTTTTGCCAGTGCATACATCTTATACAGCTGAGGATTATGCTCGGTTGTACATCCAAGAGTTATTTAGGTTGCATGGAGTTCCCTTGTCTATCATCTCGAATAGGGGTACTCAGTTCACTTCTTAGTTTTGAGAGCATTTTAGAAGGGCTTTAGTACCCAAGTTCATTTGAGTTCCACTTTTTATCCGCATATAGATGGTCAGGATAAGAGGACCAACTAAACTTTAGAAGAGATGTTGAGGGAATGTGCGCTTGATTTCAAAGTTATTTGGGATGAGCATTTGCCATTGATTGAATTTACGTATAACAATAGTTATCACTCTCGCATCTTGATGGCCTAGTTTAAGTCTTTGTATGAGAGGAGATATAGATCACCCATAGGGTGGTTTGAAGTGGGTGACGTTGTTTTGATTGGGCCTGATGTTGTGTTTGAGGCGATGGAAAAGGTTAAGTTTATTAGAGAAAGGTTGAAGACAGCCCAGAGACGTCAGAAGTCATATGCATATGTGAGAAAAAGAGATCTTGATTTTGAGGTGGGTGATTTGGTATACTTAAAGATTTCACCCATGAAAGGGGTGAAGAGGTTTGGGGAAAAGGGGAAGCTTAGTCTCCGTTATGTTGGCCCTTATAGAGTTCTAAGACGTGTTGCCAAAGTAGCTTATGAAGTTGAGTTGCCCGTAGATTTGTCAGTTGTTTATCTCGTCTTTCACTTCTCCATGCTTAAGAATAGCATTGGTGATTCCGTTGTTGTAGATTCTTTAGAGAGCTCAGATATTCATACCAGTGTTTCTTATGAAGAGATTCCAGTTGAGATCCTAGACCATTAGATCTGTAGACTAAGGAACAAAGAGGTTTTCTTGGTCAAAGTTCTTTGGCGGAACCAGTAATTTGAGAGTGCTACTTGGGAAGTAGAAGCAATCATGCGAACCAAGTACCTGCACCTCTTCTCCGTCGGTTTAGATATAGCTAAAGGTATTATTCGTCCTTAATTTAGTTCCTTTCTAAACTTGTGTATTAAACTATATAGTTGTCTTCTCCATGAGTCCATGCATTCTCTGATGTACTCAAAAGTTTAGAATGATGTAGAGTTAGTTTAGAAATTCATTCAGCTGTGCATTCTTAGTATTCTCTGTATTCTTAGCCTAGCTAGTGACATTTGAAGACGAATGTTCCCGAGGGGGAGATATTGTAATACCCCAAACTTTCCTTATACCAAAATTGTATCTTTATAATATTAGGGAATGACTTTCAAAGTGAGTAGTGTTTAAATCATATCGAGTTTTCCTAATGATACCAATTTCGTCTAAATCTGGTATCGAGGTGACAAGTTATGGCCGTTTTACTGAGAGCTGTCAGAACCGCCCAGGTGCGACGAGCAGGTTGATGGACCGTCGAGCTTGTGCTAGACCATCACTCAAGCTGTCACAACTAAGGCAGTAAACCCATTCACTGGCCAAGTGTGACGGCCGGGCTAACAGATCATCGAGCTAGCAACGGACCATCTCCCAAGCCATCGCTACTATGGCTGTGATTCTCTATTCTGGTACAAGTGCGACGGTTAGACCAACAGACCATTGAGCCAGCGATGGACCCTCGCACGAGCCATTGCTGATCCCGTTCAACATTTTTAAGCCAGTTTTAAATGGGCATTTTGGTCTTTTTCCATTCTTTTTAACACTTAGATATATCAAAACGAAGCATAGAACTTAAGATTCTTTCATAGCATCAAAAACTAGGATTTCTCCCACAAGATCAAAACCCAACTCCTTCTCCAAGATTTCACCTAGTTCTTGCAAATTGATTTAAGAATCAAGATCCTTAAATCAAAAGCTTCAAGAATCCTCACTCAAGAGTACGAAAAAGAGTCTCAACCAAGCTTGTTCATCTACAATTCATAATCCAAGGTATATGGGGTTTGAACAAGGGTAACTCTTTCACCCTTGAGCCCAAAGACTTATTTTAAATACAAAATTTCTGCAATTTATGAGATTTTCCATGAAATTGAAGTTAGGGTTTATACCCCTTTACGATTGTTTGCAACATTTTGAGAGTTCCAATGGATTAAGAGTTGAATTTCATGACTTTGTTTATATTTCTATATCTATTAATGAAATTTAAAAATTTTAAGATGATTTATGAGTAATTGCATTACCAAGTATTAATTTACAGATGTTTTGACATGAGACTGGTGATTGGGTCAATAGACCCCATTTAAAGATTATTGTTCAAGATTGTTTGAGCTATAAGCACCCCTTGGTTAGGTTATTTTCAGATTTCAAATAAAAATTTGACCCTTTTGGGTCTAAGCTAAGATAGAAGTCCACATTACTTATGAATTAAAGTCAAGAGAAATATATTTGGACTTTATTATAGACCCCTAAATTATTTTAAAGTGGATTTTCTAAAAGATCTTAGCTTAAGTATGAGAGTAGTATTTACCACCGAGTTGGGTATAATTCCAAGGTCTCATGCCTTAGAATTATGTGCCCCGTAGGTTTCTTATTTACCCCAAGTGGGTTAAGATAGTGATCACTAAAGTTAAAGTTCTATTCCGATGACAAGGTTAGAGCAGCTCTACCCAACGTGGGCAAGACATTGGCCTCCATGTGGCTCACATGGTTTATATCGGTTAGAAGAAACTCCCAAGTCTCCCAAGTCCCAAAGACCCTTATTCTTCATAAGATAACAAGTTTTGAAAGCTATTGTTTTAAAATTCCTCTTGCTTACAGGTTTTGAGAATAAGATGGAGAACAAAGATTTTAGAACTAAGTGTAATGAATCACTAGATTTGTACTATATGTTTCAATATACATAATTTATGAGATTCAGATTTCAGTTTTACTCAAGCTATGTGTCATTCATATCAGCGTGCATGTTTTATAAAGAATGATAACATTGTTTACTTAAATGCATCAACAACAACGACAACAAACCTAGTATATTCCCACATCATGGGGTCTCGAGAGGGTAGAATGTACGCAGTCCATACCACTACCTCCAACGAAGTAGAGAGGTTTTTTCCGATAGACCCCCAGCACAGGAAAAAGACATTATACAAACAAAAAACATCCAAGGCATGAGACATAATAAAATAACATATGCATGACATCCCCAGAAATATTGAACATTACCAGAACCAAAGCTCTCCTAACTACTGCCTACTCGCCCACACGGCTTAGCCCTCTATCCTAATGTTTTCCCTCCATATATTCCTATCTAAGGGTATGTCCTTAGCCAGCTGTAACTACTTCATGTCACGTTTAATTACTTCCCTCCAGTTTTTCTTCGGTCTACCTCTACCCCGCTTGAAGCCATCCAAGGCCAACCTCTCACGCCTACGAACCGGGGCATCCGTGCCCCTCCTTATCACCTGACCAAACCATCTCAACCTTACTTCCCATATTCTATCCTCCACCGACACCACACCCACCTTCTCCCGAATAATCTTATTCCTAACTCTACCATCCCTTGAAAATCCGCACATCCAACGTAACATTCTCATTTCTGCCACCTTTAACTTTTGGATATAAGAGTTCTTAACCGGCTAACACTTCGCTTCATATAACATAGCCGACCGGACTGCGACTCTATAGAATTTGCCTTTCATCTTGGGGGGCACCTTCTTATCGCATAGAATTTCTAAAGCGGGCCTCTATTTTATCCAACATTCCCCAATACGATGAGAGACATCCTCATCTATCTCTCTATTTCCCTGGATCATAGACCCAAGATACATAAAACTATCCCTTTTACAAACTGCCGGGGACTCCAACTTCACTACTACCTCCTTATCTTTCCTTGAGTCACTAAACTTGCCCTCCAAATACTCCGTCTTGGTCCTACTCAATAAAAAGGTGTTAGACTCTAGGGTTTGTCTCCAAACCTCCAGCTTATCATTAATACCTTGTCACAACTCCTCAATCAAAAATACATCATCCATTAAAAGCATACACCAAGGCACCTAGCCTTATATACTCTGCATCAACATATCCATCACTAAAGCAAGTAATAATGGACTAAGAGTTGATCCCTAATACAATCCTGTCAAGACCAAAAAATGCTCGGATCCCCTCCCGCTGTCCTTACCCGAGTCTTTTCCCCCTCATACATGTCCTTAATCACTTTGCTGTATACCAATGGGATCCCTCTCGCCTCCAAGCATCTCCACAAATCCTCCCTAAGGACCTTGTCATACACCTTTTCTAAGTTAATAAACACCATGTGCAGATCCCTCTTCCTCTCTCCATACTGCTATATCAGTCTCTGCACTAGGTGAATTACCTCACTCTCTCCTAAATCTTTATCATGGGACTCAACAACTTAATATCCTGGTAGTTATTGCAACTCTGAATGTCCCCCTTGTTCTTATAAAGAGGAATCATCGTGCTCCATCTCCAATCCTCGGGAGTCCTAGCAGACTTAAAAATATTTGTTAAACAAGTTGGTCAGCCACTTTAACCCTGCCTCGCTAGAAAACTACCAAAAATACACCGGGATCTCATATAGCCCCGTTGCCCTACCTCTTCGCATCTTACAAATGACGTCACTGACCTCTTCTACCTTAAAACACCAACAATAGCAAAAATCTCAACACTCTCTGGAGTGCTCCAACTCCCCTAAATTAACTCCTCTATCCCCCTCCTCATTCAAGAGCCTATGAAAATACGACAGCCTTCTTTCCTTAATGAGGGCGTCATCAACTAATACTCTGCCATCCTCTTCCTTAATATACTTCACCTGATCCAGATCCCGCCCCTTTCGCTCCCTAACCTTCGCAAGCCTAAACAACCTCTTTTCCCCATCTTTCTCCTCTAACCCCTTATACAAACTCTCAAAAGCTGCTGACTTAGTAGCCATAACTGCTAACTTAGCCTCCTTCTTTGCTAACTTGTACTCTTCCCTGCTCACTCGTATGCCCTCTTTATTCTTGCTCTCCACCAACTTAGCATAAGCCACCTTATTCATCTCCATCTTTTTACTGACATCTTCATTCCACCACCAATCCCCTCGATACCAGCCATACCAGCCCTTCGAAATGCCCAAGACCTCTCTAGCAAACTCCTTGATGCACCCAGCAACCTTATAACACATATAATTCATGTCCCCTATACACTCCTACACCCCTATCCACTCTAACTTCTCCCTTATCTTTAACGCACTAACCGGAGTCAGGCCACCCTACCTAATTCTAGGAGGACCCTTCCCACCCTGCCTCTTTTTGCCCTTCTTGATAGCCAAGTCCATCACCAGTAGGATAGGTTGTAAGATCCACACTCAGGATCACTTACTTAAATTAATACCCCTCCATTACTCAGTACATCCTCAAAGTACTGATCCATATATATGTCTGTGTACTATATCGTCTCATAATATAGGTTTAGGTGCTCAGTCCCAATAGTGATAGTGATTCCTGAATACCATTGTCTACACTCCGCAGTTGGTGAGTCCTCATGGTTTGAGGACATATTGCTCAGATTTCCAGTTGTTAATGCTTTCAGCTTAGTCGAGTCAGTTGGGGGTTTGTCCCAATGACACTCTAGTTCTTGATTAGTAGAGGTTTTTTATACTAGATTATCAGTGTATTTAGACTTTCAGTATTTTGAATGTTCAAACAATTATTTATTTATATTCCATTATGATTTTGATATGACAGTACCATCGTTTTTCTTTATTCATCTCAAAGTAAGTTTTATATGTAGTAGCAGGCTCAAAAGGGTTAGCTTGGGCTACTTGTAGCCTTAAGCACCGTGTGACATTCTGGGATAAGAGTTTGGGGAATTATAAACACATCTAAAAATTCCCTTGCTACTAGAACTGACTCAAGAATAGGAGTCTCAGAACTAGAGTCTTTGACACACATAAGATGATAGACATACCCCTTGGATATCATCTTTCTCGCTCTAAGGTATGAAATAAGCTGATCTGTAAGCATTGTAGTACCACCCCACCATTTAATAACAGGTTCTTTTGGAAACTAAAAATGAACTACTCTATTTCTTTAATCCACTGAAGGATAAAAAGAATAGAGCCAATCTATGCTGAGAATGACGTTAAATCTATCCTCTCTAACTCTACAAGGTCTACTAATGTAATTTTCTAAAACACTATAACCGGGAAGTTTGTGTATACTTGCCAGGTAATGATAGACTTAACCATTATGGTAGACACTGAGAAAGGATCTACTAAAATTTTTGGACTAACTCTGAAGTTGATAGATATAGAAGTGGTTACAAAAGAAGGAGATGCTCAAGTATATAGTAAAGTATAAACATGCAAATTAAAGACTTGAAACGTAACAATAACCACCTCAAAAGACCTTTACTAATATATTTAGGATTGAAGTGCATAAAGCTTCTTCTGACACTAACCACTAGTAAAACTGGAAGCGACAGCTTGCTAAGTCGGGCGGTCAGCTGGAGCCGATGAATGATGGGACAGGACCTATTGGCACTCTTAGATCTGATGATCTGGCTCGCCATACCCAAAGAATAAATCACTTCCAGCTCTACACTGACCCTGATGGTTTCTACCATATTTCTCACAAAAAGAATTTGTGTGACCACTGCTTACACTGCCTTGGGATTAAAAGAAAGGCACCTTATCCCAATTGTTATTTATGAACTTTTGCACAGGGGCACTAGCTAAAGATGGAGCTGGAGCTGAAGATTTCTGATAGAATTAAGGACAGTTTCCCCTTCTCGACTTTAGTTGAGTGAAATTAAATCTACCTATTCTAACCTTCTTGTTTTCTCTCTCCTACTTAAGCTTCCGCTCCTCAATCTATTGATCATAGACTATCAGCCTAAATACGTCCATCTCCTTAATTAACATTGCAGTCATACACTCCTTGACTATACTATCAGACACGCTAGACATGAACTTACTTATCGTAGACCTGTTATCAGCCACCACATCAGGATCATAACTAGCTAACTTAGTAAATTTAAGATAATACTCATTTACACTTATATTGCCATGCCTCAAGTTGATAAACTCTAAAAACTTGGCTTCCCTCAGCTCTAAAGGAAAGAATCCATCTAAGAAGGCTGTAGCAAACTCCTATTTTATAAGCTCTGCATCTGCACCTCTATCCTCTTTCCACTGCTTAAACCAGGTATGGGCCACATCCTACAGGTGATAAGCAACTAGTTCAACACTATAAGAATAGTTATCCCCATAATGTTTGTTATCTTCTGCACCATGTCCAGGAATTCCTATGGATCCGATTCATACTTGGATCCCAAAAATAGAGAAGGATTTATTCAGGTAAAGTCATAAATCCTAGCAGCGGTAGTATTGGCCAATAGGTTTGCCGAAATAACAGCTGGTCTAACATTCTGAGATGCTATAGAATAAGCTATAGTAGTGAATACAGCTCGAAACTCTGCATGAGAAACATGCTTGTTCAGGGATCTTCCTGAACGGACGGAGGTGCTCACTGGTTTATATTTCTTCTTTTGTTTGTCTTTCTGGGAGGCATGTTCTATAAACAAAAGGAATAACAGATTAGACAAAGAGTTTAATGTGAGTTCATTCTCTTTTGCATGACATGAACACTGAAAGAAGGGAAACTTTTTTAAAATACCTCATAGCTTATTGTCCATAAGTGTGGCGTGTTTCACACCCATGCACAAGATTTTACTTGATTCTGTTTTTAGACTCCCTAGGATGCTTTAAAACCTTATGCTTTGATACAAATTTTGTAACACCACAATAGTATTTATTGGGCTCCACACGGTGCTTACGGTCCTTAAAGACCACAAGTTAACGATTAGCTTGTACCTTCTATGAGCAGTGGGTAAAACTTAAAACAAAAGATCATAGGCAGAACTTAACTGAGGAATGCCATAAGGTTTGAAATCATAGTTTTGATAATGTCTATAAAATAGTAATGATAATACTAATAAAAATGGCTGACAATGACAATGAAAAATTGAAGACTCACTAACGATCTATACTAGTCTTAAAACTCTGTTGACTGACTGTGGAGTTAATGGGAATCCCCCCAATTAACGTAAACTGAATAGAAAAATACTGAAATGGATAATGTAAATATAGGTAAATAAACCATGTCCTTGAAGTATGAGGACTCACCACTGGTACAACTGATAATCTTGTATGTCTATGCGCAATCAGGGAACTAAGCATCTAAACCAATGATTAAACATCATAGCGCAGTAAACGATTATGTGATCAGTACATTGAATGTACTGGTATGCTAAATGAGGTTAGGCTGATACGCATGGTTTCATGTGCGGAAGTAATAACTGATTGATTGACTAGCATAAATTATTAAATAAAATGTATAAATCTCTAAAGAATGAGAACGCCTGAACAAGTATAAAACATGTTTTGAATATAATTTATAAGCTAAAATACTGGATACTAATAAATAAAGCTGATTACTGGTCTAAAACTATGGGAGCTATCGTATAATCGATATGCCCCAATGAGCAACCGTTAGAAAGCGTAGATTTTCAAATCAGCCTTTCTTACAAAGAAGTTCCAATTGAGACCCTTGCTCGCTATATTCGTAGACTAAGGAACAAAGAAGTTCCCTTAGTCATGGTTCTTTTGCAGAATTTGTCCATTGAGGTAGCCACTTGGGAAACAGAAGCAGATACGCAGACCAATTACCTTCATCTTTTCTCCACAAACTCAGACTTAGCTTCAGGTAACAATTTTCCCTAGAATTTTCTCTCCCACTTGCTCAATTTAAACTGCATATCATTCCCATATCATTCATGCTTTCATAGAAACAGTTCAGTCATGTGTCCTATTTCAGACTCAGTCATGTAATCACATTTTCATCACCTACGTTCAGTATGTAACCTCAATTCCTCAGTGCTTTCAGCTTAACCAATCTCATTCGAGGATGAATGTTCCCAAGGGGAACATATTGTAATACCCCAAAAATCTAAACCAATATTAGAGCCATGCTTCGAGCTCATGGGAAATTAATTATACTGATTAGATAGTTTTATGAGAGAGTTTGATGTGTATTAAGGCCTAAAATAACTCCTAGCTATTAGACGAATCAAAATATCCTTTACCGATTAAGATCTAGAGAACGATGTTGCTATAGTTAAGTTAAAATGAAGATATCTTTTGTTCTACTAAGAATTTTCAAGCTCAACATGCATCAAATTTTAGATAATTGAGTCTTCTTTACAACGATACCGATTTTACCTAAATCTAATACACAAGTGAGATGATAGCTCACTGAGGTCATAAGTTAGACCCAAATTTGATCAATGGGGCATATCGGTTAGATGATAACTCGTGAAGCACCGCAATGGTGCCACATCATGCCATAGTGAGAAAATTTGGATCTTCCTTTTTTCAATGGCGCAACACGATAGCACCATATCACGTCGGAGTGTAAAATCATGATTTCCAGTTCCATATTTTAATTTTTAGAGGACCCTTTAGTCCTTTCCCATGGCCCTAAATCCGTCCAAAACATGGAATTAAAACCCTAAAGGGGCATTATGTGCCCCATTATTCATAATTTGCCTCTAAGAAATTAATACTCTCTTAGGAGAAAACCCTAGCCCTTTAAGATTAAAGCTCAAATTTCAAGAAAACCATCAAGAACCTTCACAAATTCCTCAGTCAAGGTGTGTTAATTGTACATCCATGGGCCCGATCCACCCATGGAGTCCAAGAATCTAATTTTAAATTTAAAGTTATGATTTCTACGAGTTATTGAGACATGTAACCATGAATCCCCATGAATTTTATTTTACATCATGTTTACATGAAATTGTTGTTGTAATTAAACCCCATACATTTGAATGGTGTTGTTTATTGATTTAAATCCTAATTAGTGTGATGTTGAAATCATGATATTACTACAAGCTTTGAACTATTCCTATGCTTAGCTTAAACTATGAATATCAACTGTTTCATGAACTGCCTTTTAGAAGGAATTATTAATAAATGCTTTCACACTATGCACTCAAAGTATTAGTACTATTTACTATTATTGCTATCGAGTCCTCGGGGTTATGAATACCCAAAAATTTAGCAGTTTATTTAGTCTCAGTATATTCAGAATAGTTTAAATTATCTTATGAGTATTACCATTTCAGTTAGTTATCGTAATCTGTTAAACTTAGAACAATATAGTATCCCGAGTCAGTTCAGTTGGGAGTAGGATTTAGCATCGAGCGAGTACAGTGATGGCGGCTTCTTAGTAAGTTACATAGAATCATTAGTAGCAGTCCCTGTACTCTAGAACTACATAGCCAGCGTAGGATATGAGGAGTCACCTGCAGTTTAGGCTAGACTATCTCTCCAGGGTAACCTATCAGTTTAGGCTTGACACCCTTAGTCCTTCAGGACAAAACATTAGTTGATCCATAAAGACATTATTAGTACCCATGTCACGGTATTGACACCCTTCCAACTGGGGTCACAGGTTAGACTCCAATTTGATCATTGGGGCATATCGGTTAGATAATAGCTACTGAAGCACTGCAATGGTGCCACATCGTGTCATGGTGAGAAAATTTGGATTGTCCTTTTTCCAATGGCACAATGTGATAGCACCATATCACGTTGGAGTGCAAAATCGGGATTCATAGTTCCACATTTTAATTTCTTGGGGACCGTTTGGACCTTTCCCATGGCCCCAAATCTGTCCAAAACTTGAAATTAAAACCCTAAAGGGGAATTATGTGCCCCATTATTCATACTTTCCCTCCAAGAAATTAATTCCCTCTTAAGAGGAAACCTTATCCCTTCAAGATTAAAGCATAAATTTTAATAAAACCACCAAGAACCTTCACAAATTCCTCAGTCAAAGTATGTTAAATGTTCATCCATGGGTCTGTTCCACCCATGGAGTCCAAGAATCTAACTCCAAATTCAAAGTTATAATTTCTACAAGTTATTGTGACTTGTAACCATGAATCCCCATGAATTTTATTTTATACCATGTTTACATGAAATTGTTGTTGTAATTTAAACCCCACACATTTAAATGGTGTTGTTTGTTGATTTAAATCCTAATTAGTGTAGTTGATGATGAAATCATTCTATTACTACGAGATTTAAACTATTCCCATGCTTAGCTTAAACTACGAATATCAAGTATTTGATGAAATGCCTACAAGAAGGAATTTTTAATAAATGCTTTCACACTATGTCCTCAAAGTTTTAGTACTATTTTATTATTATTGCTATCAGGTCCTGGGTTTATGAATACCCAAAACCATAGCTATTTATATAGTCGGAGTATCTTCAGAATAGTTTTAAATATTGTATGATCATTATAAGTTCAGTCAATTATCGTAATCTGTTAAACATAGAACAGTTCAGTATCTTGAGTTAGTTTAGTTGGGAGTATGATTTAGCATCGAGCGAGTACAGTGATGGTGGTTTCTCTATTATTTAGGCAGAGTCATTAGTAGCAGTCCCTATAATCCAGAACAACGTAGCCAACATAGGATATGAGGAGTCACTGTCAGTTCATGCTTGACTACCTCTCAGGTATCACCAGTTAAATTAGGCTTGACACCCTTTGTCCTTTCGGACAACACATTTGTGCATCCACATAGCCAGGGTTAGTATCCATGTCAAAGTACTGACATCCTTTTAACAGGGGTCATAGGTTGGACCCCAATTTGATCACTGGGGTATGTCGGTTAGATATAAATCCCATGGGCTCAGTCCAGTAATCAGCTCAGCAATTCAATTTTATTTTTTCTTGACCATAGCATAAAGATATAAGTAGTAATTTATATGTATCCAGTATTTATGATTCCAGATTATATTCAGAACATGTATTATGTTCGGTCATGTATTCTCAGTTTTTACTAATTTCATGCATTTTTCTTAGTACTTATTGCTATTCATTCAGTCAGTTGTTATATCAACACATGAAACCATGCATATCAGTTTAACCTTATTCGGCATGCCAGTTCATTAAAATATTGATCCCACACTCGTTTCTTGTGCTATGATGTTTAATATCATAGGTTCGAATGCTCAGTTCCCTGATCAAGCATAGACATATCAGATTATCAATTATAGCAGTGATGAGTCCTCATAATTCGAGGACATCTTTTATTTACCATAGTTTACATTATCTGTTTCAGTATTTTTATATTTAGTTTGAATTAGTTACGAGTTTGTCCAATTATCTCCACAGTCATTCAATAGAGGATTTTAAGACTAGTACAGACAGTTAATAAGTTTTTAGTTGTCATTGTCAAAAATTTTAATTAGATTTATTAGATTGTTTTACATAGATTATCGGAACTTTGATTAAAAACCTTATGGCATTCCTTAGTTAAATTTTGCATATGATCTTTTGTTATCATTTTTACCCTGTTCTCACAGCAGGTACTAGTTTATGGGTTAGCTTGTGGTCTCTCGGTACTGTAAGCACTGTGTGGCGCCCAAGGTTTACTCTCAGGGCATTACATATTTAGCACTGAGTTGGGTATGAGCTCAAAGTCACATGCCCCAGAAATACGGGCCACCATAGGCTTAAAGTCCCAATATGGCTTAAGTTTACTGATCACTTAAGTAAAGGTGCTATTTAGATGGAAAGGGTAGGAAAGCTCTCTCTAACATCGGTAAGACATTGGATTCCATGATAGCTCACATAGTTTATGCTGGTTAGAAGAAAATCCCTAAGAAAAATAAAGGAAAAGCTTTTAAAACTAAGTGTTATGGCTCACAAAGTTTATACTTATGATTCATTACTCATTATTATGATTTTACATCTTTTGTTTTATTCAATCCCAAGTTGATTCATTTGCACATAGCATGGATTATTTGAAAGCTTTATATGAATATTCTGCTATGATTTACTTATGTATTCACCCCTATATACTAGTACATTCCAGAAATACTGATCCACATATATGTCTATGTGCTACATTATCTCATAATGTAGGTACCACTTATAGCCCACACATGATAATTAGACGGTGTGCAACTTCCAATCAGCAGGTGTTGAGCCCTTTTGATTTGAGGTGTCGAGTCAATTATAGTTTGAGTAGCATCTTGTTTTCTTTATTCAATCATAATGATCAGGGATAGCTAGGTTCATATCTTGGCTACATATAGTTAGTATTAGTAGACACTTTGTAGACAGTTAGTAGAGTTGATGTATTTTATTTTAGTTTTGTTTTGTATAACCAGAGTTGTAATAGTTTTACAACGTTTTGTATTGAACCTACTTAGTAATGTCTTATTTTTCAGATATTTATTTCAGAATAATGTATCTTACTTAGCTGCTCACGAGTTATGCCAGTATAAGGATTAGCTTTGGATTACTTGTGGTCCCAAGCACCGTGTGATGTCCAGAGGTATTCTTGGGTTGTTACATAAATAGCTAAATTTAAATAGAAAAAACCCTAAGTTAATCCTCCATAAATGTATTCCTATCCCTACAAATAGTTCAAGATTGTTACAAATCAATTAGAGTGTCCTATTTATATTTGGAGCCACTGTGTCATGCCCTTATCAAAGAGGACAGAGAGTGTAGACTGCCCATATCCTGTACTTTTGAATTCACATTTTAATTTTCAACCAAAAGCATGGCACAACCTTAAAATGGTGGCTAGGCAGCGTGGCATGCCCCTAAGCCCATAAATTCTAACTTTGGTTGTAGACTATCTCATCCGTTTGCCCTTCTATTCCTTGCTTTGTATTTTCTTTTCCTCTTTAACAACTGCTTGTAAATCACCTGAATATAATTTTATAATTTCACTAATATTTCTATGACATATCACACCATGAATCACGATAGCATAAAACATGACAAACTAGAATAACACAATGCTCAAGCTAAGAGTACTAGTTTTCTCGTTTAACTTGTAATTGAATGTTTTGATGCAAACATTGATTTGAATGCACATTAAACATTTTCAACACATAAATTAACACTTAGATTCTCATTTATATAAACATTAACTGACAACGCACACGAGAAGTCCTCAAAACCAAGCTACTAAGACAAGAGAATAACACTTTGGTGCATAAATCTACCTAAGATCATCACTTCGCACTTAAGGCCTTGTACGTCCATGAACAACTCTTTACTTTAAGAATCATTTAAGGGAGACTCCAAAATTTTCACTACAATAAAGACACTCATGCAAGTACTACACTGACTACCCAAATAGCAAGTTTTACAATAAGCATGTTATTTACACTTGAAAATTCAGGAACGCTATCCAAAACATTCTTCCCTCAAGAATTGAATACATCAAGTTGGAAAACCCATGAATATTACTTCATCAAGGAGATCTTACAAGTTACCTAACTATCATCAAACATGTACCTTTACCAAAAGAGAGTTGCCCATATTCACTCGTATAGATGCCATTTATCACACATTTGGGTATACGAATAAAATTACACTCCCTCTCACAATGAATTAACAAGTTAAAGAAGATGACCCATAGGCTTTTTCTTAGTGTAGTACTCTACTAATATTAGAATTTTTAGGATTAAGATAAAATAGGACTGTAAGGGTTTTAATGTAGGCTAAGGGGTGGGTAGGAAGTATTTGGTCAGTAATAGTGACTAATTTCCCTAGGAACCTTAATATATCACACTACACATTAAACTCTTTACTTAGTAACCAATTTTCACCACCTCTACCTTCACACATCACTTTTGTTTTGCCCCATTTCTTTAAGCTAGTTCACATCTAATATGGTGGGAGTAATTTTATTCACGTATTATTCCATTTGGAACAATTTTTACTCTTTCCTTACATCATACCCAACCACAACACCAATAGCTACTACTCTGAGACTTCACTTTAACCTCTTTCCTTCTTATTTTTCTTACTCCTTAACATTAATAAACTTACAACTAAAGCACTTAGGAGCTTTGGATAAAATTCTGGTCAATCATAGGAGGGTAACATGGTACATATGAGACTAGCAAAGAAAATAGACTACAAGCTCAACAGGGATAACAAATATTATGTACAAGGGTAGATAAATGAGGGTATGATACATGGATATTAAAGAAATGCCTATATTATCTTCTAAAACCACGTTCTTTATAATGCTTTACTAACACCAGCAAAGTTCTATACATCTACTTACAAGAACAAATATAACAAAAACCTCACATTATTCATGGCATGTGCTCAACTCAAGTAGGATCATTATAGATTCTCAACCAAGCAATAACATAAATTCAAAATTAAGACAACATCGCATAAGATTCAGAATCATGAGCCTAAGTGTCTCAAAAGTAATCATTCAACACCATAAACATGCTTTCAAAAAAAAACAACTTGCATCATGTAATCATGAATAGCAGCATTCAAGATCATCTCACTTATTCCTAACATAAAAATTTAAAATTTACTCCTAATAATAAAAAAGAGATGCAGAGTTCAAATGGAGCCCCCATGGAATAGAATAAAAAAACACAGGATGGTTGAAGTGTGCACCTACTAGATTGGAACCAACAAACTAAGAGTAAAGAGAAAATCTTTTTGTATATTTTTCAAATTTACTCAAAAACACTAGAAAAAAAACTAAGAATGATAATTAGAGTAGCCACACTTCACCCTAAACCATAGGATGATTCCCCACCCCATGCTTAGAAACATAATTTGTCCCAAAAATCTACCCAAAAGTAATGATAAATATACTCTGTGTTACCTCTAGGACTACCTAGCATAATCTTTATAATTGATGAGGTTAGGTAAAACCTAGACCCAATATTTCGCAATACTCCTTAGCTAAGATAATCGGCTACCTATGACCCAATTAAAACAAAAATTAAAGTAAATTAAAACTAAAATACAAAAATGAAATACCTAGCTTAACGTGGGTTTCCTCCCAAGAAGTGCCTGATTTAGTGTTGCGGCGCAACACACATCACTGTATCAACAATATTTCTTCATCATTTTCCTTCTACTCTGAGGCCATTTTTCCACTCTTTTAAAACTTCTTGAGTGTGTAATCTCAAGATCTATAGTTTTTTTAACCATATCTTTGTTAGTCTCTCCTTTTAGCTTAACATTTTTTAGAATAATAGGTGGCTTAGGCAACTCTATGACAGAGTTCGGAGTGGTTTATAATGATGTTTACACAACCCCACACTCATCAACTTACAATGTTGTGATCATTCACAAATCTTTATAGTGGTAAGGTGGATTTAGTGGTTTGTAATGTTTAAAGAACACCTCTTCATCATCTAATCAAATCATGAGAGTGCACTCTCTCACATCAATTAGTACTCCTCTATTCGCTAATAATAAAGTTTGTAGGAATAATGAACTTACTAACCTTAATTAGCATGTCATCTATGAATCCATAGGGCAATACTCTAGTTCTATCTGCCATTTAGAGCACCACAGAGCATGACCTCGGCCTCCCCAAACCTAGTGTATTGAACACTGATAGGGGCGTCATGTAAATACTTGCCACTAAATCTCTCAAACAGTGGAACACATCATTATCACCAATTTTACTGGGAAGGTGAAACTCCCTGGGTCCTTTAATTTCTCAGGCATCTCTCTCATCACCATTGTACTGCACTCCTCAGAATGTGTTATTACGTCAATGTCATGAAGCTTCATATTTTTAGTAACCACATCCGTTAAGTACTTAGTGTACATAGGCATGCCCTACTAAATCTATAATAAATAAAGATTAATATGAAGTTCTCTGAACATGTCAAAGAACTTCTATTAACATAAATCCTCCTTCGATTTTTTAAACCTCTAAGGTAATGGTGGTGGTGGTATTTCTGGCACATGCTCATCTACTATACTTTTCTGGTACTCATAATTCCATAAATTTTTAGCATGTTTTCTTGCAACCTACTTCTTCTCAAACTTTTGTGGGATTGATTCTGCATCTACCTCTTTATTTTTTTAGGAGGCCTTTTTGTGAGATCTTTACCATTCCTTAAGGTGATTTTCATAACCTTCTTAGGATTCTCTTTGTCACTTGGATATCCACCATAGAGACTGGTATTTTGTGCCTAATCTAGGTTTTTCAACTGGATCACTAACTTCTATTGGATAATCTTCTTTTTTTTATTTTAATAGCCATTAGCTCTTGATTATATAGGATCTTCTTCAGATTCTCCTCAATATCACTAGCCTTTATAGTCTAATATTGCTGCAATAGTTGAGTTTGATTGTTTTCCCATAAATAGTTAGGCTTACTCTGCCACTTGTGGTTGTCAGAATTCCCATAAGTACCTTTTTGTGCATTGCCTGCAAAATTTACCAAGTCTGAATTTGCTCCACACAAGTTTGAAGAGTGACCACTATTACCACAAACCTCACACCAAAATGAGGTCTGATAAATTAATATACTTGAGTCAGACAGTTGTTCACACCTAAATTGCTAAACTATGTCATCATTTGATATTGTAGAGCTTACAATTAGGTATATAAGGTTGTGACACTATAAACTTTGATCATGCCCACAAATTTTTTCACTTTACTTTGAGAGAAGTCACTATGCTTGTCAGGATTACCTTTTATAATTTGGTTCAACAAAGTATATAGCTCATCATAATTCTTCGCCAAAGCTTTACCACTTGTAGCTCAATCTAGAAATATCTTCAATATTATTGTCAAGTTCTTCAATAATAATATAAGAAGAAAATAAAAAAATGAAAGCAACATTAAAACAAAGAAAATAATGGAAAATGAGAAAATAAAGTAAATGCTAGATAAATTGACACAAATTAATAATGAGAGAAAAACTGAGGGGTATTTAAACCCTAAGACCTTTCTATCAATTACTAATAAACACCAACCTTTTATGAGGACCTCACCTAAATGGAATCCCGAGCAACCTACATTTCAAAAAAATTAATAAGCTCTCCACAAGCTCAATAAAAAAACACTCTCACAATATTACTATTAATCTCTAAATCATAGCCATGAGGCACTCTCACTTGCAGCATCCTCTCCTTCTTGAACAAAATTTTTCCTCAAAATCAAGAGTTAATCGTGTTCAAGATCAATGAAGATTGAGTTCTTAGAAGTGGTAGTGCATAACATGTTTAGCCAAGTAAAATAGAATGCTAAACACGCCTTCTTGAGGCTAAATCTCCTATATTTGCAATTTTTTGGCTAGCATATTTGCAATGGTTATATGCCCATCACATGGGTTCATATCAACGTCCATATTCTCATCAACTCTTTTCTCTTTCTCTACTTCATATTTGTTGTATTGATTACCTTATTGATGTAAGATGGTGATTCGTGTTGGACACTCACTCATTTGATGACCCCATTTATGACATTTAAAGTATTAAGTAACCGTAAGATAAGGATTACCTTCTTCTTTAGTGGGTATACTTTGGATAACTCTTCTCAATGGTCTTCTTCTAAAAGTCTTCTTGAATTTGTGGCCTTTACCCTAATTGGTGGGCATTTGATTCCCCTCCTTAGATTAAGTTGCCTCATTCTCTAACTTGATATCTCTCTCAACATTAATAGATGACTCTAAGAGATCATCCATCTAGGTAAAGTTATGTGTTAACATTCGAGAGGTAATTTCTTGATTAATTCCCACCTAAAACTGGATCTTTGTGTGCTTTTCATCCTCATTGTAATCAATCTTTTGGAGTAGATTTTGAAATTAATCATAGAATACTTTAAAACCCTCTTCTTCTTGTACATATTGTACAACTTGGCAAGCAACCCTATTTTATATCTCTTTGGTATATACGTGGCTCTTATAAGGGCCTTCCTTACATCCCATGGTTAATATTGACCTCTATGAAGGATCTCTTGTGTTCTATTAGTAGATTCCCACCAAGTTAAAGAATATTTCTTAAATTAAGAAATGGCATAGGTTGTCTTCTTATCATTGGGCAAACAATTATCCTGGAAGATCCTATTGCATTGTGACACCCATATGAGGTGCCCTTCTGGATCACAACTTCAATGAAAGATAGAAAGAGTGACCTTAATAGAATTGAGGCCCATTTAATAACCTCCATAACCACCTTAGTCTCTTGGCCTATGTCCTTGTTCTCCTTATACATACCCTCAATCTACCTATACCACAAACTCTCTTTGAACTCCAACAACTTGGTTTTATGTCATTTAGTGTGGTGGTATTTGGTTAAGTGAAGTTTGGTAGGGGAGATTCATACTTGGTGGTCTTTGGTTTTATAGTATTTTAATTTACTTTTCTTGATAGGGTATGTATTTGTGTGGATTGAGGCCTTGTGGGTTTAATCCACCAAGAATTTGCTAATTTGTCTGTTGATTCTATGGTGTTTGAAAGGGGCAGTAAGAATTTTTGAAGTTTGGTTGGTGTTTTGGGGTGTTTGTTGGTTGATTTATAGTGGTCAGCCTACTTGTCGGAGACTTTTGTTGGTAGTAGTAGTAGGCAAGGGAGCACTTACTTATGGGTGAGGATAGAACATATGGTGTAGATTTCTAGGAGAGATGGTGGCAGAAGCTTCATGAGCTTTCCCGCTTAAATTGGAACCTCCATTATTCGAGTTCCCTTCCAAAGTTTATGTGTGAGCTAATGCCAACACATTTGAGTCTTTTAACTAAGAATAATTGCAAAGTTTTAAGCAACTTTTGTTGTTTATGATTGTGTTATGTTAGATTTTGCAGAAGAAGCTAATATGTTAGAGAATCAATAAGAATGGAAGGAAATGAGCTGAAATCTGAAGTAAATAGAGGCAAAGTGTGGCTAACTACATTTGTGACAAGTCGCCAGCCCTGTGATAAGCTATCCGCTTCATCATCAGCCATAGATAGAGATTTGGCCTAAGTTGGAAGCTACGACGACATTTTGTGATAGGTCGACAAGGAGCTAATAAGCTGTCAAGAATGATGTGAGCCTAAAGCAGCACATGAGAACTAAAGCAGAGACTTGATGACATTTGTGATAAGTCGTCAAGGAGCTGATAAGGCATCACCATTTATCATCAGCATTAGGTAGCAAGTGTCCAAAGTAAAGAGGAATCTGACGATATTTGTGATAAGTCTTCAGCCTCCTGATAGGCTATCACAAATGGTGTCACCTAGTCCGAAGAATTTCTAAATTTTATTATTTTGTTTCCATAATTAGGGTGAACTATTTAAAGCCTTGTTTTGGGTTTTCTTAGGGACGAACCTTGAGTTTTGATACACGATACTTTGATATTTTCTCTCACAAACTTCTTGGGTTGAAAAAGCAACTACTTTGAAGAGAATTTAATCATTATTTTTGGATTTCCTTTGTGATTTAATTGGAGAATCTCTAGTTTCTATTCATCTTGTGGTAAGTTTATCTTTCAAAGCATGAATTCATCTAGTTGCTTTGATATTATGTCATGAGTGGCTAAATTCCTTAAACCTAAATTATGGTATCTATGGTGAGATCCTGATAAGGTGTTGAGTGTTCAAGATTCGAAAGGTGGTAGGACTTTTTGATAATTCTGATATTTTAATTATTATCTGTTGGTTGCAAATGATAGATAACACCTTCTTTGATTTGCTTGAGAAAGAAATAAAATATAGTGGGAAGTGAACTATCAATAGGGACTTGGAAACACTAAACTTCCGTTTAATAATCAGCAATGTAACAAGGTTGGTTAACCTCAGGTAAAATCTGGGCAGTGAATATAAATTCCCTAGGTCTGAAAGGATTAGGCAATTAAATACTTAAGTTGGTCGAGAGACGTTAAAGCATAACTTCGATGAAGATAACTTTCTATTCTACCTACCATGAGAATCTTGAACCACTAGTAGAGTCTGTCAAGTACCAAAATCCCTAGTGAACATAATTCTGTTTTTTCCATAAAATCTTGATTACAAAGTGAAACTAAGGTGATCAAAAATTATTTGCTAATCTCCAAAACCCCCATTTTATATTTTCATGCCAGTTGTTTGATTTCAACTTGTAGATATAGTTTCAAATTAGTTTAATCACCACTCACATTGTTCCCTGTGGATTCAACCCCGACTTCAAAGTTGGGTAAATATGTTTACAAAGACCGTTTTGCACTAAATTGATGTGTAAGTTGAGCATTTTCAAAAATGGCGCCGTTGCCGGGGAAAAATTTGGCATATTAAGTTGGTTTGGAATTTTAGTTTACTTGCTTGAATTCAAACTTGTAAATATTTTTTTAGTTTATTTTTTATTTTATTTTTATTTATTTTATTTTTATTTTTCTCATACCTTTCTTGAGATGTCAGCCTAGATAGATAGTTTTTTGAGTGATGACGATTCTTATTATTATTGTGGGGGACCATATTTTGAGGCTTGTTGTCTAGATTTTTCAGGAAGTGAAAGGATGGGACCTTAACAATATGATGTGGATACTGTCCTATTTACTGTAACTTGGTGTTTGGCTTGTGGTCAAAGTGATCATTCTGAAGATATATGTGCTATCACGATTTAAATGGCTAAATAAATGAAATGAATTTTAGAAAATCAAGCACAGTTGTGGGTAAAGCTAAATAAGTTACCACTCCCACCATGTTCATAGTGGCTAAATAAAGAAGAATATGAAGAGGACATTAGCCAATTTGAAGAGAAAACTCAAGAATCGCAACCACTGGATTGTCATCTAGATCTTAAGACTGATATTGAGAAGGTGAATAAAAGTGAGTGTGTAGTAGATAGTGTAAATTTTGAAGTAGAATTAGTTGGGCCTCACTTAAAGCATTTTTCCACATTATGTTTAGTGATATCTTATCTGTGGAATCATCTAAAATAGTGAAAGAGTTTGAAGATGAGGAACACAAATCCTATATTCTTTATTTTACACTTGATAAGCAACATAAAAAGTACCTCACTTTCAGGCCGAGTGGTTTACCATGCTCAATCCATTACTCGATTTCTTAATTTTTGTACCACACCCCTACCATCGAGGCAAGAAGATAGACTCTAACTTAGGGGTGAAATTCATATCCTCAAGGTTGAGAGATAAAGGATGAATCACTTTTAAGGTATCTTGATAAATTTTGAGTAGTCAAGATAACCTAGTCTGCCGCGACATTAAATCAGGCGCTTTTTGGAGGCAACCCAAGGTATTTTGTTATCTGTATTTGTATTATGTGATTGACATGAGAACTTCGCACCGATGGTGCCACTGGTTTATTTCTGACTCTCTTGTTTTGTTTTGACGTATTGGGGACATTGCATGATTTTAAATTAAGGGTGGGGCTACGTGTGGGTGTTGATGTCCTCCTAGGATTTTTGTTTGTTTTCATGCCTCTTTTCCCCGAAGTCTTGATCCTAGTAGAGCCGGCATGTTTAGGCGTATTGTGTTTTATTTTGTGATGTGTTGTGGTTAACTGGGATAAAAATAAGTATCTATGGCAGTTGACATATTTTTGTCAATTTTTGAACACCTCTCCAAAGGTCTGTTTTATAACTATGTGATATGCATTTACGTGTGAACACTATGCATCTTATTATGGGATTAGTACTAATCACATGATAACCATTGCTATAAAATTGTATGAACCGGATAGGTAGTAACTTATGATATACTTGTGTGCCATGTGTGTGTGGATTTTACTTAGTTCCCATTGTATGTTGAAATCCAGAACTTGCCCGATTAGTCTTACCTTGGTTGAAGGATAGGGGTTAGGAAAGGATCATTGGTCGTTTTGATATTAGCTCACTTTTAGCCTAAATAACCTTCACTATGTGAATAATATCCCTTGATCCCTGTATTGAACCTAATTAGCCTATTTCTTTATATGGCACCTATCACCTTCTCATTTAGATCATAATGAACCTATTTTGTCCCTGGTCTTCATTGGACATTGTGCACCTTAACTTAGGCAAAGAGCCTAAGTTGAGGGTGGCTATCATAGGGGTGAATGCTATAAAATGTGTATGAAGAAAGGTAGTATAAAAGAAAATAATAAAAAGCTGGGTGCAGAGGAAAAGTGCAAGAAAAAGAAAAAATGTGAAAAAGAATAAGTAATAAACAAAAGACTGCACCCATCCTAAATAACTGTGATCAAGAAAAGAGAAGAGAAGGAAAGGCTAATAAGTGAAATCCCAAAAAGCTAGTGTAGTGTTAAGGAGGCTTAGTCACTTTAAATACCATCGAGTATCATACCAGCCCCTAGCCTACATTACAAGTCTAAGAGAAGTCCTATAGTGATCCTAGATGACCTTTCTAAAGATCTAAGTGATGAAAATAAGGGCAAGCTTATAGTACTTGGCATACACTGACTGGAACTTCGTTTTGAGAGTGAGTGTTTTGATTGTCCCCATGTTTACACATATAATTCCTGATATGAGATGAGGGGGATTTCTTTGATGTAAAGGCACACTGGTTACATTACGAGTTACTAACTTGTTCGGGTAGTGTAATACTAGTCTATCCATGGTTGTTATATCTGAATTGATGCCATCTCTTGATTTTTGTATGTTTCATTGATGTTCTTCATTGCACTTAAATTGACTGACTTTGGAGATGGTGAAAGTGTTTTGAGATGATATAGATGATTGACTACCAAATGTGCTTTGTATTTTCTTAGTTGTGCTGAGTTTCTTGAGGACAACCAATTTTTTTAAGTTGAGGGTGTTGATGTGTGAGCTAATTCTAACATATTTGAGGCTTTTAACTAAGAATAATTTTGAAGTCTTAAGAAACTTTTGTCGTTTTTGATTGTTTTATGTTTGATTTTGTAGAAGAAGCTAATATGTAAGAGAACCAACAAGAATGTAAAAAAATGAGTTGAAATCTGAAGTAAATAGAGGCAAAGTGTGGCTGACGATATTTATGATAAGTCCTCAGCCCTGTGATATACTATTAGTTTCATCGTCAGCCATAGACAGAGAATTAGCCTAAGCTGAAAGTTGTGACGACATTTTGTGATAGGTCATCAATGAGATGATAAGCCGTCAAGAATCCCGTCAGCCTAAGGCAGCACATGAGAATTGAAGCAGATACTTGTCAATATTTATGATAAGTCGTCAAGGAGATGATAGGGTGTCACCGTTTATCATCAGTATTAGGCAGAAAGTGTCCAAAGCAAAGAGGAAGCTGATGACATTTGTGATATACCGTTAGCCTCCTGATAGGCCATCTCAAATGGCGTCACCTAATTCTAAGAATTTCTAAATTTTATGATTTTGTTTCCATAATTAGGGTAAACTATTTAAAGTCTTATTTAGAGTTTTTTTTGGGGAGAACCTTGAGTTTTGAGACATGATACATTGATATTTTCTCTCTCAAACTTCTTGTCTTGAAAAAGCAATTACTTTGAAGAGAATTTAATCATTATTTTGGGATTCCCTCTGTGATTTAATCGGAGAATCTCTAGTTTCTACTCATCTTAGGGTAAGTTTATCTTTCAAAGCATGAATTCATCTAGTTGCTTCGATTATTACATCATGAGCGGCTAAATTCCTTTAACCTAAATTATGGAATCTAGGGTTAGGTCTTGATAAGGTGCTGAGTGTTCAGGATTTGAAAGGTGGTAGGACTTCTTGATAATTCTGATGTTTTAATTATTTTCTGTTGGTTGGAAACAATATATAACACGTGCTTTGATATGCTTGTGAAAGAAATCACATATAGTGGGAAGTGAATTATCAACGGGGACTTAGAAACACTAACTTCCATTTAATAATCAGTGTTATAACAAGGTTGGTTAACCTGAGGTAAAATCTGGGCAGTGAATATAAATTTCCTAAGTCCGAGAGGATTAGGTAATTAAATTCTTAAGTAGGTCGAGAGATATTTAAGGATAACTTCGACAAAGTTAACTTGTTGTCCTACCTACCATGAGAATCTTAAACCACTAGTAGCATCTGTCAAGTACCAAAATCCCTAGTGAACATAATTCTGGTTTTTCCATAAACTTTTGATTACAAACTGAAACTAAGGTGACCGAAAATTATTTGCCAATCTCCAAAACCCCCTATTTTATCTTTTCGTGCCAGTTGTTTAAATTCAACTTGTAGCTACAGTTTTAAATTAGTTTAATCGCCACTCACATTGTTCCCTGTGGATTCGACCCCGACTCCAAAGTTGGATAAATATATTGACAACGACCTTCTTGCACTAAATTGATGTGTTAGCTGAGAATTATCAAAAACGGCTCCGTTGCTAGGGAACAATTTAACGTACTGAGTTGGTTTGGAATTTTAGTTTACTTACTTGAATTCAAACTTGTAAATATTTTTTTAGTTTAATTATGTTATTTTATTTTTATTTATTGTATTTTCTTTTATTTTTACTTTTCTCACATCTTTCTTGAGATGTCAGTCTGGATAGAGGGTTTTTTGAGTGATGACGATTCTTGTTATTATTGTGGGGGACCATATTTTGAGGCTTGCTATCGAGATTTACCTGGAAGTGCATGGATGTGACCTTCACAATAAGATGTGGAAACTGTCCTACTTACTGTAACTTGGTGTTTGTCTTGTGGTCAAACTAACCATTCTGAAGATATGTGTGATATCATGATTCAAACGGAAAAATTGATGAAACGAATTTTAGAGAATTAAGCACAGTTGTGGGCAGAGCTAAAGGAGTTACCACTTCCACCATGTTTACAGTGGCTAAATAAAGAAGAATATGAGGAGGACATTAGCCAATTTGAGGAGAAAACTCAAGAATCACAGCCACTCGACTGTCATCTTGATCTTGAGACTGACATTGAGAAGGTGAATAAAAGTGAGTGTGTAGTAGATAGTGTAAATTTTGAAGTAGAATTTGTTGGGCCTCACTCGAAGCATTTTTCCATATTATGTTTAGATGATATCTTGGTTGTGGATTCATCTAAAATAGTGGAAGAGTGTGAAGATAAGGAACAAAAATCCTATATTCTTTATTTTACACTTGATAAGCAACCTAAAAGCACACCTCACTTTAAGGCCGAGTGGTTTACCACGCTCAATCTATTACTCGACTTCTTCATTTTTGTACCACTCCCTATAATCGAGGCAAGAAGATGAACTCTAAGTTGATATGGAATTAAGCCACAAAAGAAGAATGAATCAAGAAATAGTACACAACTAAGTAGTTTACGTTTTAGTTGTTAAATAGTATAAAGAATCAAAGAGATGAAAAGAGGAATCGAGATATGAAGTTAATAGTTTTAACCAAATTTAATGAATATTTTAATGAGATGAGAAGTATTTTAGAACTCTAATTGATGCTAGAAATGTGTTGAATTGCTTTTAGGATACATTAGGGCTGATTTGTGCTCAATTAGAGGTGTTATGTGTTGAGGTGTTTTTTGGGAGTTTCTACAGTAGATGGGGCACTTTTCTAGCACACACTGGACTCTGGAGGGCCTTCCCCTACTGGTTTGAGGTGCGGACACAGGTCCGAGGCAAACCAACAGAACCTACAAGGTAGGTTTGCCACCTCTTGGCACTTGTAATGGCCGTTTTTCCCTTAATTAGTCCCCCGTTTGGGCTCTTTCTTGCAATATCCTTGGAATCTTCTTGGATTCTTCAGGAGAAACACTTTTTCACCTATTTTATTTCTTCCATTTGGATCAAACAACAACTTTTGATGAAGATTCAACATAAAGATTTGAATGTTTTTAAGAACACTAACTTCTTCTCCAGGGCTCAGTTAAAATTTTTAACGTAAGCACTTTTCAATGATCTAAACTCATTTCCAACATAATTCTGCCCAAATTCTCAATGAAATTATCTATATTTTTGAACCCACTTCACTTTCTTCAAGTTCAAGTTCTAAACAATAGTAACTCACTCAAATGACTCTGATTAAGCTCAAATTTAAGATTTAGACTCTAATAGTGTTAAGAAACAAGAATCTAACACTACACCAAAAGAAGAACAATAAAATCAAAGACTTAAAATTTGACCTATGGCCAAAAATGTGAATAGTGAATTTTTTTTGGGATTTTTGATTTTTGAATACAAATAGACACAAGAATATTTACTTCATGGGAATGAAATCAAGCTCTGCTTTGATACCAAATTATACAAGAAAAAAGTATGAAAACGGAAAAAACACAAAAAAAGGGAATAATGGAAAATGAGAAGGATAGATAAATTGACACAAACTAAGAAAGAAAGGACAACTAAAGGGTATATTAAACCCTAACACATTCCTATCATTTACCAATAAACACAAACCTATTACGAGGACTCATGGGAAAGGAATTCCGAGAAACCCATGTTTCTAAAAAACTAGTAAGCTCCCAACAAGCTCAGTAAAAAACACTCTCAAGTGTCAACTTACATTCAAATTATCTAACTCTATAAGAAGAGATTCCTAGCTATTTATAGGCCCAAAGGACACTTATTCCAACATAGGCTGAAAAGTGACCCTAAATGCAATTAGGCCCAAATGTGACCCAAAGACCAACACTCAACATAAAGGAATCTTCATTCTTCCAACATTCTCATGCGGGATCACACTATTCCTATTAATCTCTAAATCTTAGCCATGAGGCACTCTCACTTGTATCAAACAAAGATATGAGCTAATACCTCATTGGATTGTTGATAATATGGATATTCCCCGAGACAACATGTGAACCTCTCCCAAGAATGATATAGAATTTCATCCAACTTTTACTTTAAGCTTAGAATCTCACTGTGTAACCTTTATGTTTTGTGGGATGGGAAAAAATTGTTAAGGAATTTTCATGCCTGATCATCCAATGTTGTTATTGAACCTACAGGCTCAACGTTCGACCACTTTTTTGCTTCCCACAAAAGTGAGAAGGGGAAGAGTGTTAGTCTCACATATTCCATAGAGACTCCTATGGGAATAAATGTGTCACTATTCTCCAAAAGGTTTCAAAAACTGATATGTGGATACTTTTGTGACAAGCCAGAAAATTGCCTACTGTTGTGCAAAAGCCACATCATATTCAACTTAAGCTAAAATCTACCTCAAGGTGTTGGTCTGCTAATGTAGAAGGTAAAAGCAGTTTTGAGTTGGATTGCTACATAGTGCATGGTTTTGCAGGGTGGATCTTCAGCCAAGGAAGTAGGAATAGCTTCCTCTTACTGAATTTACGGATTCGGTAGAGAAGTATTGCTTATATCCTTAAACGGTGTAAGTGTTTCTCAGGCTCAAGAAATGGCTATAAAAACTCTTTGTCCCTTTCCAGCGTACTTGCTTTTCAATACTATACCTATGAATTCAAAAGCTAAGATCAAGTAATTAGCACTTAAGAAATTAAATAGAAAAACTAAAACTAAGATAGTTTCAACTTTACAAGTCCCCGACAATGTCCCTAAGCGCACACGCTAGTGTACGTTGTCCACCATATAGTAAAATAGCCTTTAAAATCTAAGTATCTATCCCACGGGGACTTTCCTTAAACAACTACCTTATTGTAGTCTCACTACAAAGATTAAACAAGTACTAAATTATCCAAAAATGTTTGAGATATTAAAATAAAAAGTAAACATAAACAATGAGGTAATATGAAGGTTCTTACACAATAATGCGGAGAAACCCCGAGCTAAGGCACTATGAACTATCCTACTATGCTATATAATCTCATTGGTTAATTTAATTCTCTTGGTAGGTGGTTCACGGGGTTGATTAAGATATGATTAAAGTCTTCTGATCTCTAATCAACTATCTAACTTAGCATCACAACTACATCATTGAGTGGGATTCAAGTACTAGGTTAAATGAATTTTTCTTTATTCCCTTAGATGGAACAAATAGCTAAACTTAGGTATATTCCTATCCTAAACTCAATCATAACTTTAAATCAATGAATGATTATGATCCCATCCCATATACCCCACGTTCTGTTCTAGCGTTCCTCTTTCCTAATTCACATTAGAATTATGCATTTATTCTAAGGATGGCAAATTCGTAGAATAGTAAATAACAAAAATACATGAACAATAAATAATGATGATAAATAAACCAACTATATTATAAGGAAAAGTAATCAAGCTCTTAGCCTTAACCCCAGATGAGGGTGTTTGTCAACTCATGGACTTAAAAAGAACAATAGTTATGAAATTTATGTAATAATACACAAATAAACTAAAGTAAAAGAGTAAAAACCCTAAGTTAACCCTCCTCAAGTGTATTTAAATCCCCATAATTTGTCAGTGATTGTTACAAAACAATTGGAGTGTTCTATCTATATTAGGAAATAACTGGCAGATTTTAACTAGCAACCATGTCACACCCTAATCGCAGAGGATAGGGAGCGCGGAACGCCTCTATCATGGTAAGCTACTGGAATTTAAATTTTTATAGGCAACCTAGGGCATGGCACACACTTAAAGTAGTGTCTACACAGTGAAGCACACCCCTAAGCCCAAAAATTCTAGCTTTGCTCATAGATTATCGCATGCATTTAGCCTTTCATTGCTTGCTTTTTGGTAGCTTTTTCTATTGAAAAGCATCTTGTACATCAACTAAATATCATGTTTATCATCTCACCAAGTTTCCTACAACATAGTATACCTCAAATTAGAGCTTTAAAAATGACAGAATCAAACAAGACGAACTAGAATAACATATAGTTGAAGATAAGAGTACTAGTTTTCTCATTTAATTTCAAATGGAACGTTTTGATTCAAAAATTGATTTGAACACACCTTAAACATTGTCAACACATAACTTAAAGATTAGATGCTCATTTATTTAAGATTAACTTATTATGCATACAAGAAGTCCTCAAAAACAAGCTAATTAGGGCTAGATAACAACATTTAGGTGCATAAAATCCACCTATGATCACCGCATATACTTCTTGTTCAAGAATACTGAAACTCCTTTTATGAACTATTTTATGATGTGATATGTTTTTGTACAATGATATTGGGGTATGGTGTATCCTTCCTTGAGTATTGTATATGCTTCTTGGTTTTATTAGAGCATTATATATACTTCCTTGAGTATTGTGTATGCTTCTTGGTTCTATTGGGGCATTCTGTGTGCTTCTTGATATGATATGGGACATTATGTGTACTTTCTTAAGTATTGTGGATACACTTGATATATTTGGAGCATTGTGTATGTTGCCTAAAACCCCTGATGTTGGTTAATTACTTTAATTAAAGATTATGAGAAGTACTTGGAATAGATTTTATTATGATATATAACTTCCTATAAATGATTGTTGGATCTTGTTGGACTTCCTATTATGATATAATTCGTGTGTAATATTTTTATGTTTTTGACATTTTTGTAGTTTCAAAAACATGTTTCAGGAGTTTTTAAAGTAGTGAGTCGATGATCTTACTAGTTATATTTATATATATCTCATTCATTAATGATACAATAAAACAATCTAAGAACCGATTTTAAGGACTTGAGACACAAAATCAGCAACCACAAGATAAAGAAAACAACACATAGAAAGGAGATGAAGAAGAAGATTGCATAAATGTAAAGAATAGGTAATGAGACTCTCACCAACATCAATGAATACCACCAAGGTGTGTATCAAAATCCAAGACAAACAACACCAATATTGGATTAAACCTCACTCTTAGGTGGACCAAAGGGATCAAGTCCTTATGCACCACCTTTCTTTGCCAAAGTGCCAATAAAAGATTGACCTTAATTGCAATATCTTTTCCAAGACCTATAGATAATCTAATAGAAAACTACCCTAAGAGTAACACTCAATTTCAATTCATCAAAGTCTAAGGAAAATGAAGATAATGGGTCTATTTATACTATTAGATAACAATGACTAAACTGCCCTTAATAAGGGCTTGAGCAAAGGGCACCGCTTGAGTGTTATTTTGGAGTGTAAAAGCTCCTTAATGCCTTAATGATAGGCTCCTCTTGAGTATAACAACCCCTCCTCCTTTCTTCTATTGACCAAGGATTCAAAATACTCAAAAAAGGTCTTTAATTGCTTGCCAATTCTGAAGCTTGAACCTTGGACAATGGCTTGTGCTCTTGGTGCTACTTGTGCTTGGTTCATCCTCTCCATCTTGAAAGAAATTTGTCCTCAAATTTAGATATTGCAAAACCAAAGAGAGAGCAAAACAAACACATAATCCTCTTGGTAGAAGGGGTAGCATTAGTACCACAATTATATTATTACTCCAAGGTGGTTTACACTTAACATATATCCATGTGTCCTTGGTATTTGGAATGAAAAGCTTAGCGTAAATGATACAAATAAATTAAAGGGAATCAACATCAAAAGGTAATAAGCATGAACCTATACACACATCCCACACCTCAAAGGTATTTCGGGGTCAAAGAGAAGTAGTTGGCAGGGGTCTAGGCTGAAACCACCCACACCTTGTACTTGAGGATAATATCCTGACTTCCCAAAACACCACACACAATATTGACATACACGTGGTCACGTTGAACAGTATTAACCTCACGAATTTCATTATACAAGTTCAAAGGACCATGTTCTATATCAAGATCAACATTACAATCATCAATACCAACTTGGAAATTCTCAAGCATACCTTTCTCATGTTCAAGTAGTGAACTAGTTTTAAGAGAAAGTTGATCACTATTCACAACAAAAGAGTTACTAAGGAAAGACTTATACACTTGCAAACCCCAAACCACTTCACAAGATACGAAATCACAACATTTTGAGTTCAAGGAAGTGTTGAGTGTAGTAAAATCACCTCGGGTAAGGCTTGGGCAGTTTACTTTTCTGGAGCTCTCGATCAAGGGAGTCTCTAGTTCATTTCTCATGCTTTCATTTGGAACTACCTTTGGATCCTTCTTGGTTATCATTTCATCTTGTACCTGCACATAAGAAGAATCAAAACTAGGTAAAATGCTAGCATTTGGGTTAGGAAGTAACAAGGCACACTTGTGGGCAAGTCCCACAATCAAGTTTGCCTTTCCCTTTCCAAGCACGCATTTCGAGACCTCCCCTTCCCTTTTCTTATTTTTTTCTCATATTTTTCTTGTACCTCACCATCTATTTTCTCTCCATCTTAAGGCTCAGCCTCACTTTCCTTAGGTTATAGCTCTTTCTCTTCTTCAACTTGGATGGAGGGAATTCAGTTTTGGGAAGTTAGGATAGGAGAAACTGGATTTGGTTGAAGGAGGATTTGAATTGGTGGCCTTGGATTTGGTGGATTGTAGGATCTTTGGTGTTGAGGTGTTTGAACTAGTTGAGGGTTTGTAGACATAATCTATCACATAGTCTATCAACCCCCGCTTTCATTTTAATCACACCACTCTTCATAGTGACCATTTCACTCTTCATAGCATCCATATCACCCTTTATGTCTGTCCTCATAGCATCCATATAACCCTTCATATCTCAGTCAAAGGCCTTAAACCAAGCCATCATGGCTCCCAAAACATCATTACCCAAGGTTTGAGATGTGGTATCCTTGGATTCTATCTCAAATGTACCTAACAAAAGCCAAAAAACAGCAAGATAACACCTACAAAATGAACAAACATATTAGTTCAAAAGCCTCACACTAAGCTTTACCTATACTTGGTCTTTCAAGTATTGATACAATGGAAAATATTTGGCAAGTTAATGAGGGATGATTGTACTTTGGTCCGGAATTGAATTTTGTTTGAGACGACTCAAAGAAAAATATCTTTCGGAGTTGAACCAACAAGATACTATGAATTAAAAATGAGAAAAGCACACAAAAATCAAAGACACGAAACAAAACAAACTCTAGAGTAATTACCAACCTAGTAGGTACTTACTAGTTTGTTAATTAGTGATAGAATTTAACATATAAGAAACTAGAATAAAAAATTAGAAACTAGGAAAATCTACTTAGAACTTGATTTGGTCGATTACACTTGATGATGTGGCATTCATTGATTGGACGTGATTTTCAAATTTTTCAAATCCCAAACTCTTCAAGTTTCAGCCTAACACCTTAGGGAAGAAGAGAAAAATACTTTGTGAGGGAAAAACAACAAGTTTGGATCCTTTCTCAAGATCCAATTGAATTCAAAAAGATTGATCCCCTTTTGTACTTGGATTTATACTTGTTGTGTACTTGATTTTTCCCTTTATCTCTTCCTTCTTTTGGATGAAATTGAATATGCCAAGAAATATTATTTTATAAACACCAAGTACACTATCTTTCCACCCCGTTTTGGATCAAACACACTCCTTGAATATTTTTCTTTAAAAAGATTTGATGAAGATGGAAGAAAAAGATGAATATTTAAGAGTTGACCAAAGTTTGAACTCTAACCAAATGAACCCTAATCTTTAATTTTATTCTAGATCTAGGTTCCTTAGGTTAAGGTGAGTTCAAACAATACAGAATCACTTCAAAAATCACAACACAAGTACTAAGCCACACGGATCCACCCACAAAAGCTTCAAATCACACCATAGCCATGGTGGATGTAGCTCAAAATCAACCAAATCTTGTTCCAAAAGTAGATCTAGACTCCTTAGGTGCTTTGGAGAAAGGATCTAGCACTTTACCAGGAAAACAACACAAAAATGAAACATGTATTTATTTTTATTTTCTTGACTCTAGACTCTTTTTTTGTGGAGATTTTCTTAGAACCAAGACTAGAGTTGTGGAAAAAACTCTAATACATGACTTTGATACCAAATGATACAATAAAATAAGCTAATAACCAAATTTAAGGACTTGAGATACAAAATCCGCAACCATAAGACAAAGAAAACAACACATAGAAACGAGATGAAGAAGAAGATTGCATAAATGTAAAGGATAGGTAATGAGACCCTTACCAACACCAAGGAATAGAACCAAGGTGTATATCAAACACCAAGACACACAACACTAATATTGGATCAAACCTTACTCTTAGGTGGACCAAAGAGATTAAGTCCTTAAGCACCACCTTTCTTTGCCAAAGTGCCAATACAAGATTGACCTTGATTCTAATGTCTTTTCTAAGACCTGTAACTAATCTAAGAGAAAACTACCCAAAGAGTAATACTCAATTTCAATTTATAAAAGTCTAAGGAAAAAAGAAGATAATAGCTCTATTTTTACTATTACATAACAATGACTAAAATGCCCTTAATGAGGGCATGAGAAAAGGGCACCCCTTGAATGTTATTTTGGAGTGTAAAGAGTCCTTAATGAACTTAATGATAGGATCCTCTTGAGTCTAACAACCCCTCCTCCTTTCTTCTCTTGACCAAGGCTTCAAAATACTCCTAAAAGGTCTTCAATTGCTTGCCAATTCCGAAGCTTGAACCTTGGACAATGGCTTGTGCTCTTGGCTCTACTTGTGCTTGTATCAATAATTTACATGCTGTAGATTCTATCACGGGAGGTAAAATTAGTGGGTGACAGTATGTTCGTCAGAATTATATTACTGAGAGCTTTTGGATTGTTCATGGAAGATTATTTTTTCAGCTTTAGCTAATTTCATTTTATATATTTTCACTGGGTTTCCATGCCCTAAAGTTCAACTCATGTAACATTATTTTAGTTGCTCCATGGCTTTAGTGTGGGATATGGATTTTAAAATTAGTTCTTAAGTTATTGTTGAATTTATAGTTTGATTATGTATTTTTATTTAATTATTATTCACAATTTATTGATGTCTATGAGTTGCACATACCTTATGTTAGTGCTATTAACTAGTAAAGTGTAAGAAAATTGATTCTTCCGACTAGAGGTGTTAGCAGGTGCTAGTCACACCTAGGGATTATTTTGGACTATGATAATGTTGATAACAGAGCGTAGGTTTTAGGTCCCAGGCATTAAGAAGTGTTTAGTAGTGTCTTGCTCATGGGAATATAGGTACTGAACATTTAGTGAGTTTTTCCCCTTTCATTCATTGTTCGTGTGTCAAGTTGAATCACAACTAACCTTTAAATATTATTTCGCAGTTCGCTAAGATATGTGGTTCTTCCTCTACTAGTCAGCTTAATACACATGCTCTACATAGGTCTGGACATTATTGTACTCGTGGTGGTGGTCAAGTTAGGTCTTATCTGGTTAGGCCTCGGACAAGGGCATAGGCCGGTCCTCAACTTGAACTTGGGAATGTGGGTCAACCCCTAGTTATTTCTTTTAAACAAGTGTAAGATCAAGTTGTTCAGGATGCTCCAGTATAAAAACGAACTGCTATACTACTATTGCATTGCATGGGGACACAATAATGAGTTTTTGAACGTGTTAGAGGCATTGGTGCCTAATTAAGGTGAAATTCTTGTTCGTCGAGCTACTCCACTAACGCAGACGCAAGCTTAGTTAATTTTTTCGGTACTCATGAACCTCAGTCATTTAATTATTCAGTTGTAGTAGTAGGTCAATCTAAGGATCTTAAAAATTTCATGCATCTTAAGCCACCAGAATTTGATGCCACGCCAGCTTCTATTGGGCCTCAAAAATTTATTCTATTTTGGGATTGAATGAGACTCGTAATGTGGAATTTACCTTATTTCTTTTCTCAAGATCTCCAAAGGAATAGTGGACTTCCATTCAGTAAGGCAGACAAGAAAGACTACCACCGATTACTTGATCTGAGTTTCTAGTAATGTGTAGGGACATGTTTATTCAGTTGTGCAAGGAGGATAAAATGAGACATCAGTTTTATGACCTGCAATAGGGATCTATAACAATTACTGAGAACGAAGCTAAGTTTATTGAACACTCGGGTATGTTCTATTTCTGGTTACAGACTCAAGGGAGAAAGTGAGGTGATTTGTGAAGGGACTTGACCCTCATTATCGTGTTCTTGTGATACGGGATGTACGAAATGAGTCCTATGTTGATGTAGTGTACACTACTCTCTATTCTAACTCTTATTTAGAGATGGAAAAAGCTGAGCAAGAAAGGGAAAAGAACACTTCATTTTTGGTTAGAACTCTAATCCTGCTAACAATTATGCAAGAAATTTTTAATAGATAAATAGATAGCCATCTATTCACTCTATTGTCCTTGTCAGGGAACATAGACAAGTTCTTGTCAATCCATTATGATTACGAAACTTAGTACAACAACACTAATACGCCCTCGTGTGATCCTACAAGTAGTGTTCTAGGGAAGATAGAGTATAAGCAGATCTTACCCTTACCTTGTTGAGATAGAGAGTACCCTTACCTTGTTGAGATAGAGAGGTTGTTTACAGACCCTAAATAAAGTATTTGAAAATGAAACATTCCAGTAAATGTTTCCCTTCATACCAAACACACTCCATAGAACCAAACATTCTACACTATCTTATGTTAATCTGCAAATTTGCATAAGCAAAAAATAAAATCTTGTTTTAAATTATTTACCAACTTCTGTACTTTCTATTGAAAAAGATAGGCATCAGAGATTGCTAAAATTGTAAAGAAAAATGAAACTTCAAATATTAGAAAGTGGTTGAGAGTCTTTCAAGTTTTGTTGGCACAAGAACCAACTATTTTTCTTCGACTATGGATAGCTTCCCTAAGAGACCATATGATGGCCTTTTCCATATTTATCAAACTAGTATACGTATCCATGCGATGTGCGGGTAATATCAAAATATTATTTTATAATTATTTCATATTAAAATATATCGTTTGAGTCTGTTAAATCATATTACTTAGAAAACACTACATCTAGCATATTATTTCTTAATGAAATGCGAAATTGAAAGAATTTTTTTCTTCCTCCCTACTCCCATCTTCACCTCCACATTCCATCTCCATCCCTAGCCCTAGCCCTACCCCCACCCCCAACCCTTAAATTTTTTTTTCTAAAAAACTATATCCCCTCTCCCCCTTAATCTTTTTATTGAAAAAATAAAAAAATATAAGCACCCCCCCCCCTCCAATTATATAATTCTTATATTATTCATTATCACTTTAATTTTCATCAATATTTGTTGCTTAACTTTCAATGAAGCAAATAGTTAATGACAAAAAGTCCTATAATATAGGTTACATTCAGTATATAATATTCCTATAAACATAATACAATCAATATACCCACCCATGTGATGGATAAATATTGTGAAAAATTATAATATTACTTATTCTAATTCATAGTTTGTATTAATATAACAAATCTATTATCATACTATGTCTAAATTCAATGTACTTAATAAGAAATTTTCATAAATTTAACGAATAAATGAAATATCTGTCAGAATACTGTAAGTTCCTTAAATATATTTAATTTTCTAATATTTATTTAATAATATCAATCCTATTTTTATTTAATCTATTACTTAAAATTATATCAGATTTTTTATTGGTGACAATTATTTTACCATTAATCTGCTTAAAATTAAGTATCTCTCGCAACTTTAAACAATCAGGTTTAATATTTTATGTACAATGTACGTTCATTTTTTAAAAAAATTAACTCAAAGTGCAAACACCTTTATATTATCTTCATTTTATTTTGATTGTTCAATATTTTCTTATTGACTCATTTTTTTAAAAAAATTACTTCTTGATCATATTCACAATATAATTTTTTAAGTGCATGCATGTAATACCCCGAACTTTTCTTGTTTAAATTCGTTCATAAAATGTTAAGGGATGTTATTTTCTAGATTTCAAATTTTCATTGTGTGGAAAATTGAATAAGTTTTACATCGATACCAAATTCGCCCAAATCCGACACTCGATGAAGTAGTTAGAGCATTTTTAAGTTGAAAGCGTGCCAACTGGGAAGTCACCGCATCGCGGTGAAGGAAAATTTCATAATTGTCACATTCCAGTGGACCACCACAATGTCGGTGCATGGCGACGAGGTCCAAATTCTCATTTGTCAATTTTTAGTGGACCTCCGTGACATTTGAGCATCGCGGAGAGGTCCATTTTCCCAATTGCCGAATTTCAGTAGCCCAACGCGATAGGGGCACATTGTGTGGAAGGCCTAAATGGAATTTCTATAGGGCACGGTGGCATGCCGTGTTGAAGTTCCAGGTCCCAATTGTCAAAATTCTGCGGGACAATGCGATAGCTCCACATCACGGAGGACCCCAATTTCCCATTCGTCAGTTTCTAGTGAGCCACTGCGATAGTGGCGCGTCAAGGTGGTCCATTAAATCAGGACCCAGTTACGGTTTTTTTTTTCAATTTTGTTCAGAAGTCAAAAAGAGTATTTTAGACGTTTTCCTAGCCCCAATTCAGTCTAAACACAAGATTTAGGGCTATTACAAGCATCTTATGATATATTTCTCAAGATTTCTCTCAACCAAAAACCCTAAGCTTCAACAATCAACCTCAAGAATCCCAAGATTCCACCATCCTTTTTTAAAATTAATTTAAGATTCAAGATTCCCAACAGAAGAATTCCAAGAAACATTATTCAAGAGCACAAATAGAGTCTCAAAAGCAAAGTTGTTCATTTAGTTCATCATCCAAGGTATGTGGGGTTTTAAAAAGGACAAATCTTTCGTTCTTGTGCACAAAAACTTGAATTTTATTAAAGATTACATGATTTGCAAGTTGAGGTTTATACCCAAAGCATCTTGTTTTAATTTTATGAAGATATAAGCAATTTAAGCCTTGAATTACTTATTTATTCCACCTATTTATGCTTTGAATTAAGGATTTATATCATGAATTTCACATTCCTATTTCGAATTGATATTTTCAAGTATTTCCAAGATAATTGTTGAGAATTAAGCATAATTATGAAATTGTGATCATTTAAGTACATATGTTTTAAACCCAAGTATGAATTTTGATATTACATGAAGAGTATATTGTTAGCATTCTTTAACAAGAAAGTATTCAGATTTTTAAGAAAGGTTCATCTTCCGAACCTAAGCTAAGATAGGAATCCACATTATTTATGATTTAAAGCAAAGAGAAGTATAATTGGTTTTCTTTATAAACCCTTGTGCTGTTTTAAGGTGGATTTCCTAAAAGTTCTGAGCAAGAAGTATGGGAGTAGTATTTAGCACCGAGTTGGGTATTATTTCAAGGTCTCATGCATAGAACTACGAGCCACCGTAGGTTCTAAACACCCATAGTGGGCTAAGATAGTGATCACTAAAGTTAAGGTTCTACTCTAATGGAAAGAGTAGAACAACTCTCCCCAACATGGGCAAGACGTTAGACTCTATGTCAGCTCATATGGTTTATGTTGGTTAGAAGAAACTCCCTGAATCCCAAAGTCAAAGATTTCCAAAGTTCCCAAAGCGTCAGAGTTTCAAAAGAAAAGAATGATAGACAAGCTTTTACAAGACTAAGTGTTATTACTCACTAGATTCACAAGTATGACTTATTATGCATGATTTTATATTTTGATATTTTAGATAATCAAGCTTATGCGAATCATATACATCCATGTGCATTTACTTTCTAGTTATGATGATGTTTACTTATGCATTACTGTAACACCCTGCATTTCGGGCTAGAACGAAAACCGTCGTTTCTATGGATAGTTGATCCAAAAGTCATAAATCCTATGAAAATTAGGCTTGTGAATCAATTATATAGTGTGGGAACCTATTTGAGCATTAAATAAGATTATAGAGGTCTCCAAACTCAAGGACGAGTTGAAAGCTTTCCTATCATTCGAGTTTGAGTGAGTGTCGAAACTTGGATCAACTTCAATTGACCATAAATCTTTGTATATAAGGAATTATAGGTCTTACTATATATCAAATGAAATATCTTTGTATTAGCTTTGCAACAATATCAATTTCGCCAAAATCCGATACCCGAGCGAAAAGTTATGGCCATTTTTATGACTGAGACAGTAGCATCGCGTGATTAGCATGCGACACACGCACCCAATTTCAAGGTGCTGTTTTTGCATTTTTAAGGGAAAAAGTGGTATTTTTCACCCCCATTCAATCTTAACACGGGATTAAATCCTTCAAATACCAAAATAACATCATTTTCTCTCAAAATCACCAAGAACACTCCTTAGGGTTTCAACCCAAAGATCAATATATCTTAATTTTTAACTGTGGGTTTTCTTTAATTCCTCAAGATTCGGAATCCCTATCACGAGGGCTACAAGAAGCACCCATCAATCATACATATAATATCTCAAAAGTTAGAGTTCATTTAAAAACTTTTAATTTAAGGTACGTGGGTTTTTCCTAAAATCTCATGGGCATAGAAATCTTCTTTTAATTATGCAAAGGGTTTAGAAATCATGATTTTAAGAAAAGGATTTTGGATTTATGATTATAAACATGTTTTAGAAGCCTTGATGATATTGTTTTGGTCTTTAGGCCTTCCCTCAAATTTATTTGAAAATATATATATATATATATGTGTGTGTGTGTGTGTATGTATGTATGTGTGTGTGTCTGCAAGCATGTGCTTTAATGTTGATGATTGAATTGAGAGCATGACTCATGAAAAATCCCTCTCCTGTTATGATTTTTCTTTACTTATAATATGATAGGAATTATTTTGAATCCATCTTGAAAAACAGATATGAAATGTCTTGAGTAATGTCATATTTTGATAGGATTTTGATTTCACAAGAGAGGGTTGTTTATGTTGATGAATGTTGAATATAATCATATAATGAAAAAAGTTGCATGATTTGTTAAAGATTACATGACCACCACATTGTTATAGAACGAATGGTAATCCTTGCATAGGTTTGACTTATGCTTTCGAAACATGAAATCTCTTACATTATTTGCATGTTTGGATGGTTTGAATTGAATTTTTAATGAAAGAATCATACATGATGTATTATGGCTCAGAAATAGGACTTGCAAGTCTTGGTGTGACGACACCAACTCAGATAATGCCATGGTAATTCAGAACAGAATAGAATGCATGTTTGAAATCAGATTTCCAGATTTAGAAACTAGAATGATATATGTTTTAGAACAGACTAAAACTGGACATAAAAAGAGATTAGGTGGTTCCCAGAAAAAGGCATGAAATCAGACGAATCATTGCCCAAAACCGTGATTTGTCGATCCGGGTATATTATTATATGTTGGCCTAGTGCCCTATGGTGTATCAGATTCAGACACTCCAACCCTTGCGGCACACTTGGGTTGGGGGCTTCCCCGCCGAGTCAATGGAGAATTTCATATAGCCCATGGAATATCAGACTTGTAGGGGAGTGTCATCTAACTCAGAAGTAATACAAAGATCAGAAACTGCAATGACAGAAAGGTTTTATGTTTTCAAAAATGCCCATATGTTTGGAAATTATATCTTTCATGATGTTTGTGACTAGCTCTCAACTATTTTATTTATATAAAAGATTTATTTTGGATTGCTCTGCATACCATTAGAATTGTATTGACCCCCCTACCTCCAAGGTCAAAAGCTATGTTCAAAAGCTCTGCTAAGCCATAGATTTTTCAGACAACACTAATGTGTGCAATTAGTGAGCTTTGTTTATTCCATAAGGTCTATGTCTTTCAAATTATGTTATTTATTTTAGTCTAGGTCCACTAGGGGCCTTGTCCCAGTTTCAGACATTTGTTGTTTTCAGATGTAGTAGATACTTCATAGACTGATGCAGACATTGTCTAGTTATAGTTGGGCTTTACTTTCACATTATAAATTGAGTTCAGACTTATGACCATGATTCTATTTCAGTATGTATTTTTTGTACTTCCTATTTGTATATAAATAGTGTCTATGATAACAAGTTAGAAGGGCTCTCGGGCATTCATGGTTAGGGATGTCCGTCACGGCCAGGGCCCCAATTCGGGTCATGACAATTACACCCCCATATACTCAGTACATCCTCAAAGTGTAGATCCACATATATGTCTATGTGCTACATTGTCTTATAATGTAGGTTCAGGTGCTCAGTATTATCAGCGTGAGTAGTTCGAGCATCTCTATCTATGCTCGCACAGTTAGTGAATCCTCATAATTCTATGGCCTAATCCTTCAGATTTCCAACTTTCATAGTAACTGAGTTATCATTTTCAGTTGAGCCCAAGCCAGTTGGAGATTTGTCCCAATGGCTCTCTAGTTCTTTAGTAGTTGAGGCATGTTGGACTACGAGTTTAATTACAGACTTTCAGTATTTGTTATTCAGACAATACCTACACTTTATTCAGGTCAGTTTTTGATATAACACAATATTATTTCTAGATTGGATTATCTTAAAGTAAGGTTCAAATCTAGTAGCAGGCTTAAAAGGTTAGCTTGGGGGTTACCCATAGCCTTTAGCAACGTGTGACATCTCGGAATTAAATTTTGGGGCGTTACAATGCGCATAAATTAGAGTAAACTAAAATTTGAAACTTTTTTCCATCATAGAAGAAGTTCATGTCTTGTCCATATTTTTTATCCTGTCAGGATAAAATAAAAATAGGAGAAAAAATACGCAAAAAGATAATTATAAAATGTTAGTATTTTCGCTATTATTGGGGCATAATAATCACATCAAATAAAGTTATTTATTGTTATAATTCTAAATTAACAAATAGCTACTCAATAAACTTTTTACTACTATCAATAACCGTTTGATTTTAATCCTTATTATAATCCTCTAAATAAGTTCTTCCTAAATTTGCCTTTTTTGAAAGTGATTTTGAAACATAATGAATTTGTTCAACAATTGAAAATAAATAAAATATGATAACATACTCCATTAAAATTATGATAAAAGATATATACAAATATTAATAACAAATATTCAATAATATATTTTCAAAACGTCATTATAGACTCAATATTTATATTCACATAAAGAAATTATCATGAACCTTAACAAATATGGAAGTAATAGAAAGTGATGATATAGGAGGTGCTTGTTGAATTATAGTGGAAGGAAAAAAAAGCAATGACTACAATATTATTCATTAAGTCGAATCACAAAAACAGATACTGAAATCAATTTGAGTTGGTACATTTTAAACATCAATAGAAAAATATAAAAATGAATGTTATATCCTTCCTACATATAAAAATACAAATGTTATATTAAGAAACAATCTAAAAACGAATGAAGAATACGATAAAATATTTTACTATATGGTGTACGTATAAGAGATATTAAGAAGCGAGAATCTCATTCCAATTTAAATTTTATTTAAATCAAAATTAAAATATCATATCAATTTGTTAGAAGAAGATGGGTTTATTATTTACATTATATTGTACTTTCTTCAAATACAATGCATAATTATCTTATTATCTATAAACATTAATTTAAAATATTTGACATTGATAAGATCAATTTTATATATATATTTTAAAGTAAATAATAAGAGATAAAAAAAATAATATTTTTTTGTTATTGTTGTTGTTTGTTTGTTGCTGTTGTTGTTGTTGTTGTTGTTGTTGTTACTGTTGTTGTTGATGCTGCTACTGGTGATGTTGTTTCTGTTGTTTGTTGTTAATATTACTACCACTATTACAACTCGAATTACTACGTACTACTATTACTACAGTTATTACTACTAATAATTATTATTAATATTACTATTATCGTTCATTTAATATTAAGTGTATTTCATAACATCTGAAAGTTATAAGTTTATGTATTAGTTATAATTAAAATAAAACTCTTCCATTATAGAATTATATTTATAAAAATTACAAAAAGATATTATTTATCATCATCACAAAGTACTACATCTTACTGGACCTAATATTTATAATTCTTCGATTTATTATTGATAATTCTTTATCTTTCGTTCAACTATTCGTCGTACCACTGCTACTACGTACATGTCCTCCTCCTCCTCCTCTCATCATCACCATTATCATGATCATCATCATTATCATCATCATCACCATCATCATCATCATCATTATCATCATCATTATTGTTATTATTATTGTTATTATCATTATTATCATTATTGTTGTTGTTGTTGTTGTTGTTGTTGTTGTTGTTGTTGTTGATGATGATGATGATGATGATGATGAAGTTATTATTATTGTTGATGTTGTTGTTGTTCCTGTCGCTGTCGTCGCCGCCGCCGCTGCCTAAAAATTACTTTCTATTACCTTCTCTCAGCTGCAACATAATGGCTAAAGCTTTTAGCAATTTCTGATAAGTCTTACATGAAACTTTCTTCCTTATTTTAATTTTGTATAATGAGTAATTAGGAAGTAAAAGTCAACTACATGATGAAATAAAAAATATAATGAAAATAAAAAGTAAAACACATGTTTATATTATGCAATTAAGTCAATTTATTATCTACCGCGCCTAATCCGCATCCTCTACAATGGTATCAGAGCCTTGTTATTTAAAAAATACGAAAGTCGTATATATATGGATTTATTTGATTAATTTATTAATTATAATTTATTTGATAAAACTAGATTTAGATATTCCCCAAAATAATATTTAAATGAATAACGTACAAAAATATAAAGAATTAAAACAAATAGTATCTGAAAAACGTAAAAAATTAAAAATAAGGATAGAAAGACTACAGTATAATATAATTGTCGGAGTTAGTAAAAACTCAATAAATGCACAAAAAGAAGAAATATCAAATTTAGAATCAACAATAGATAGTCTAGAATATACATACCAACATGATCTATTTACAATTAAATAAAAAATGAACAAAGAAAAATTTATAATAGATGAAAAAATATATGAAAACCATGATGATTAAAAATAAAAATAGTACTTTCTAATCTAGGAAGAAGGTATAAGAAAATAGATAAACATTTATATTTAATGTTAGAAAAAGAAGAATTAAAATTAGAAGATAAGTTAGCAGCTATGGTAAGGATAGAAAGAGAAAACGAAGAAATAGATAGAAAAAAGGAAATAGAAAAAATAAAACAACAAACTACAGAAGAAATACAAAAAATAGAAAAAACTAAAAATAGCAGGATTGCTGAATTAGAAAAAGAACTACAAATGCTAAAAGATTTGTATGAAAAAAGACAGAAAGAAAAAGAAGAAAAGGATAAAGAACAAAAATTATCAAACGAGATAAATTAATTTAAAGAAAAATTAGAAATAAATTCAATATATGTTGAAGAAACAGATAATTATGATTCAGCAAATAGTGAAACATATACAGAAATCTTAACAAATACAAAAAATTTAAAAATCAATGAAAAACAATAAATAATTAATGAAGAAAACTTAGAAAATAGAAACACAGAAATAAATACTCTTGATAAAAAAGAAGATGAAAATATAATATCTAGAACATCAGAAATAAGAAAACCTACATATTATAATAATAAGTTTAAAAAATATATTCTAAAGGATGAATATGAGAAATAGACACCAAAATAAATAGTTAATAAAAATTATAACTTTTTAGACTTAGATTGTGTAATAGATACAGAAAAAACAAGAAGGCTTGCTTTCCTTATAGAAAGTCTTGCCTTAGATTGCCAATGTCTCTTCTATTTATAATCTACAAAATGAAAATCCTAAAACTATTCCTATTCTACACTTGTCAAAAAACTAATAATGGCTATACAATAACTTACATCTTAAAAATCAAAAAGTAAACCTAACTTTCACTAAAATACAAAAATAATTTACATGTAGCTTTTTTCTTGTCTTCTCCTTTATATTTTTATTGGACCATCCTTCTTTTTGTCGCTTTCTCCTTTATGTCATTTTCCTTATCTCCTGTTGTCCATCTTCCAGCTGGCTTCTTTTTATCCTTATCTTCTTGGTTGATTTTTCTTCATTTATTGTATTAGTTATCTACTTTGATTAAATTTTGTCCTTCATTTTAATTGAACTTCTAGGATAATATTATCTTCTCTGTTACATCTTGAACATAAATGATCTGGATATTTGTTTCCTATTAATTTGCAATATCTTGTCAGTAACTCTTCTGAAATAAATTCCTTCTTGATTGCTCTTGTGGTTGGTTGCCTTTTCGGATTGAGTAATGTCATTATCCATTTTTGAACTTCTTTCATATATGAATGTCGTAGTTCCCTTGAATTTGAATAGATCATTAGCTGGTCTCGTGAATGGTAACTCCATATAGGGTTTCTATTAAGATAGTTATTTGTTAGCTCTTGGATAATTGTAGATATTCCAATGATTCATTTATTTGCGTAAAAATTAGGTATCTCAACTTTTGGTATCTCTAGTTGTTGTCCAATGTCTTCTGGTATAATCATATCTCTAGTTAATCCAATTTTTACATCTTGTATAACTGGTTTTATTTCATCATATAATATTTCAGCTGGTGCGGTATAAAACTTTATCAAAAATAGGTTTTCTTTGGTTATTTTTTTGTAAGTAGTGAATTCTTTGTATATTTGTGGTATAGTTGTTAGTTCGTTTCCGTCTCGAGTATATACGGTATTTAGTAGTTCATAACTGAAACAAGTTCTAACTAGGTTTGGATTGGTTTTTGGTAGTGCGATTAACTTGTTGTATCCTTGTAGTTTTTGGGTTATATAGTCTGTGTTTGCTTCTTGGATATTTATGGCTCTCGGCTAAAGATTTAGGTAAGTTTGTATTTTATGGATTGTTTCTATGTATGCTTGGGTTATATGGTTATAGGCTTTTTTGTCTTGGTTCAAACTTTCTCGATATGTGGTAGTTTGTAGAGGTATGAATAAAGGTTCTTTTGGTATTTTTGTTATAAATGGTTTGTCAATTATCTTGTTCAGATTTAATCCTTGTCTACTAACTCATTTGCTTGTACCTGCACACATAAATTAATAAAGATTATGGGTTTTATGGAGTGTCGCAACATCTCCTTTTAGCTCTAGAATTTTAATGTCTTCTGATTGACATAGCTCTACATTTTTATAGTCATGCGGTTGACTAATACCTTTAGACTTTAGTTTACCTTCATTAATCTTTAGCTTTTCTACCTCATTTCCCATACTGTCCACTTTCAGTGAAAGCGTAGTTATGGTTTTGAGTATCTCTTCTAATGTATCATTTTCTGTTATATCAATCTGTGTAGCTTTGTCTTAATATGTAATTTGCAATAACATTCTTGTTAGTACTGATTATTTCAACTGTAAATGTAAAATTTAATATACTTAATACCAATCTTCGTATTTCTTTTGTTGTAACTGAATTTTGTGTTTTCTTAGTTAGCCACTATTGTGCCTGTGTATTATTTATTCGTACAATAAATTTGTTATATATAATATATGGTTCAAATGCTTATAAACGCTTATATAATGAACATAATTCTTTTTTATTTATTTTCCATTTTATTTCTGTTTCGTTAAACGTTCCTGAGTAATATCTACAATGGTGTTCTAATTTTTCGTTTTCATACCTGTATTTGAGTACTTCTCCGTAGCTGTGCTCACTCGCATCTGCTTCTACTATGTATGTAAAATTTTTATTTTCATCTGAAAATTATAATTTTGGCAGTTTTTTACAAAGTATCTTTATTTTTTGAACTTGTTTTTTCTCTTCTTCACTATAATTATATTCTACATCATTTTTCAATTTTTTCTGTAATGGTTTTAAATTTTTTGCTAATTTTGGTATGTATTCTCTTACTTGATTTACTAATCCTAAAAATGATTGTAATTTCTTTTTTGTATCTAATTCTTATTTTGAATTTATTATTTTTTGTACTATATGTTGTTGCATTTTTAATCCATTTTTATCTATTTGTATTCCTAAAAATTCTATCTAGTTTTTCATTATTTCTGCCTTCTTTTCACTTAAGCTTATTCTTGAATTTCCTATTATATTTATAAATTGTTCTAATAATTTTTGGTGTTCTTCTTTAGTTTTTGAATATAGCAATATATCATCTATGTATACAATACAATTAGGTAATTATTTGAAATAATTATCAATAAAATGTTGATATCTACCTGATGCATTTTTATATCCAAATGGTAATACATTCCATTCATAAAATTCTTGTGGAACTGTGAATGCAATTAGCTTTTTAGATTCTTCTTCTGGTTTTAAATAATAAAATCCTGATTTACAATCAAATTTGCTAAAATAATTATATCCTTGTATTTGTCTTATTTGAGTATTTTGTTTGGTATTGGGTAATTATATGTTATAGTTTTTGCATTTAAATTCCTATAGTCAATAACCATTCTACTTTTTCCTCTTTTTTGTTCACTATGTTTATTTACTATAAATGCGGGGCTAGTGTGTTTACTATTACTTTTTTGTATATACTGTTTTTCTAATAGTTCATTTATATGCATTTCAAATTCTTTTAGATCGTTAAAATTGTATGTTAGTGGTGTTTGAGTTATTATACTATCTTTATTTAGTAATTCAATTTTTATAGTAGTTTTATGTTTTTTCCATCGTTTTAATGGATCTTCACGAGATAGTCGTTTTAATTTATTATTGATTATTTCTACTTTATCTATTAAAAATATGATCATTTCTTCCTTATTTATAAAGAATATAATTAATTCTATCGTGTCTTCAGTAGTTTTTATATTTTCTAATTTTTGTGTAATTTTTTCATCTCTTTTTATCCAATCTGTTTTCTTTTTTATTTTATTAGTAACTCTGTTTGCTCTTCCATTTTGTTTGCATGGTGTTGTAAACCACTAGTGTGTTTTATTTATTACGTGTCGATATATTTTATCTAAAAATGGCATTTCCAAAAGCATATCTTTTGATGTTAGTCCGTAATTATAAATTTCTTCTATTATTAATATTTTATCCCATTTTGTATATTTATATTTCTAGCTTTATATGTAATTAGACTCCCTTCAATATTAAATCTTTTAACTACTATTGATGTTCTTAACTTATCCCATTTACTTTCTGGTAAACAGTTATATCTACATAAATTGGCTTCTGCTCCTGTATATATCATTGGCGTATAATATTTATTATAATACCCTTCTACTATTATCTTCATGAGTACGTATTTTTTCATATTAAAGCTCTTTTATTAACAATTTTTCTTTATTATACGTTATGGTTAATTGGTATGTTCTATATTGTATGGTTTTACTTGTTCTAACCATTTTATTTCTAATATTATATCTGCTTTTTATGTTTCTTCTTTTACTTCAAATTCAATTTTTATCTTCTGACTCCTATTATAATTTTTTTCAGTCGTATTTTTAATAATTATTAGGTTTCTTGGCAAATCTGGACATTTATCATTATTTGTTTTAATTTCTTCAGTTTTTACTAAGTATTTCATTATATAATTATCTTCCTGTCCTGTGTTTATTAGTATTAAATATTCTTTTTCATCTATTGTTCGTATTATATAATATTGAGTTAGGTTAGGTTTAGAAGCTATCTAATATGTTATTCTTTTTGATGGTTCTGGTTTTTCACAAGATATTCTTCTTGATGTTCCTATTCTTTCATTTACTATTTCCAAATCTTCTTCTATATCTATATTTTGGTAGCTATAATCATTATTATCTATGATTTTTACAAATTGCTCAAAAGTGCTTTCTATTTGTATTTTGTTTATTTTATTTTTTCCAGTTATTTTATGTTTTGTTGTTAATACATATAAATTTTTACATCTTGTTGTAAATATTTTACTTCATTGGGTTAATTCTATTCCTGATATTTTTCAATATAGTACTAATGACTTACCTATATTTTTATCTGTTATTGGTACTGAATAATTTGCACTTATTATAAATTTAAATTTTTGGTATATTAGATTCTCTCTTATAGTACTTATTATGCTTTTTTCTATAGGTTTTATGATCCTATGATCTGCTAAATATAGTTCTATTGGTGTATCTATTCCTTCTCTAAAACATGCTTTTATTATTATTTCTGTTCCTCCAAGGTGTAAGTATTTTATTGGGTCTCTACTTTTTATATCTTGTATTTCTTTATTAACTATTTTTTTTGTTACTAGTGATATAGTAGCTTTTTCTTTTGCATATCTACAATCTATTACATGTTCTTTTTGGCTTACTACGTAGTGTTCTTCTTTCCGTCTATTAAATATATTTCTTATTGTTGGTATTTTAAATATTTCTTCTACACTTAAGTCTAATTCTTTTTCTTTTATTTCTTCAAATATATTACTATCAAATATAATTTTTTGGTCTATTTCTTCTTCATTTAAATATTCTTCCTTTTTTATTATTTGTATAATTTCTTTAGTCATTTAATTCATCTAATTCGCTATCTATTTCGTTATCTTTTTCATCTTCCGAGATTTCATATATACTATCTTCACTTTCTAATTCATAATATGTATAATCTATTTGCATATATTCTGCATTTTCTATCTTTATTTCTGATATTTGTTTCTTTTTTGGATCTTTGGTTACTTTACAATCTTTAGCTAGGAGTCCTAATTTTTCACAATTATAACATTTACATTCTTTTATAGATTTCTTCTTTCTATGGTCTTTTATGTTTATAGTCTTTTATGTATTATCTTTTTTCTTGGTTTTTTATATTTTTATTGGGATTTCTTATATTTATTATATTTCTTATGTCTTTTTATTTTCTTGTAGTATTTTTCTTCATATCCAAATTGGGGTGCAATTTTATTTTTGCAACATGCTAAATTCTTTATTAATATGTTTTCCATTTTTAATTCTTCCCTATATTTTTCACTTATATTCCTATACCATTGTTGTAAAAATTTATCCTTGCTCCTAGAGTATCTACTATTTTTGCTTCATCCCAACTTTTTATTATTTTTGAACTAAATGGTTCAGGTAGTTTGCTAAAGTGCAATCTCGTTATTTCCTTACTTTCTTCTACATTATATTTTCCCTTATAATAATATTCTTTGAATGCACATGTATATTCATCTATGTAGCACATATTACATATTGCTAATTTCAACATTAAATTCCTGTTTGTATCCTTTTTTATATTTTGTTCTTTTTCTTCTGTTTCTATACTACTAAATTCATTTCTTATAGCCGTTTTATATTTTTTTAATATTTCTATGGGTGATGCTTTAGTTGTTCCTTCTTTAGTTGTTCCTTCTGTATTTTTGTCAGATCTTAATACATTTTTACTTTCTTTGGTTAAATTTGATAGCTATAATTTTACTGTTCTTATTAATGTTCTTTCTATATATTCTGGTGTATTTGCTGTGTCTATGCTATTATCCAGTAATTGTTTTGATATATATCCTACCCATAATTGTATCGTCTTATTTGTGTCTATTACACAGTCTAAATCTAAGAAGTGGTAATTTTTCTTTACTATTTGTTTTGATGTCCATCTGTATTCATTTTTTGGGTTGTACTTATTTTTGTAATTATATTTTGGCTTTTTTATTTCTGATGTACTAGGTATTATGTTTTCGCCATCTTTTTTATCAAGAGTATTTATTTCTTCTATATTTTCTTTATTAACTGCTTCTTCCTTTTCCTTAATTTCTAGATCTTTGATTATTTCTAAAATTTCTGTATATGTTTCACCATCTTCTGAATCATAATCATTTATTTTTTCAGTATCTATTGTATTTATTTCTAATTCATTGGTCTTTAATTCTTCATTTTTTGTGTGTAATTTTTCAATAAATTGGTTTATTTCATCTAGTAATTTCTGTTCTTTATCCTTTTCGTCTTTTTCTCTTTGTCTTTTTTTATATAGATCTTTTAGTATTTGTAATTCTTTTTTGGTGTGCTGGTTCAGCACCTCACCCCTTAAGCAAGAGGTTGGGGGTTCGATTTCCACCTCTGGTGAATGGAGCAAACATTGTGGCCAGTTCCCTACCGCTTAGTGCACTGATCGAAGGAACAGAAGATTAGTCTCACAACTGCTGGCAATGGGGATACCTTGGGAAACAAAAAAAAAATCTTTTTCTAACTCAGTAATCCTATTATTTTTTGTTCTTCTTTTTTCCATATTTCATTCGTAGTTTGTTGTTTTATTTTTTCTATTTCTTTTTTCCAGTCTATTTCTTCATTTTTTTTTGCTTTTCTTATCATAGCTCTTAGATTATCTTGTAATTTTAATTCTTTTTTTTCTAACATTAAATGTAATTGTTCACCTATTTTCTTATATCTTTTTCTTAAATTAGAAAATACTATTCTTATTTTTAACCCTTCGTGATTTTCATATGTTTTTCCATCTATTATGAATTTTTCTTTATTCATTTTATCTATTTGATAGTATATAAGTCATGTTGATGTATGTATTCTAGGTTATCTATTAGAGCTTCTAAATATGATATTTCTTCTTTTTGTGCTTTTATTGATTTTTGACATACTCCAACAATTAAGTTATACTGTAATTTTTCTTTTCTTATTTTTAATTTTCTTCGTTTCTCAGATAATATTTATTTTAGTTCCTTATATTTTTGGGATTGATCTATTTTATTCATTAGTATTTATAATAATTTAGTAGATTTCTAAATTTAATTCTATCAAAATATGCATTCCTTACATAAATATATACAACTCCTCTATTTTTAAATAACATAAACTATGATACCAAAGTTATCACCCATAGCAAGAGGAGAAGGAGACCAACATTTTGGAAGAGATAATGGACATATCGTGAACAACAACAAAAAAGAGATAGAAACGATGATAGAATTGAGGAGAGGCTTAGGAAACCCTATCTTTTTTGGTCTTGTTTTATTATTCGTGAACCCAATTACTTTTGAGCCTGTTTTAGCTATAAATATTTTTCATTTTTTCTTGTTTTATCTTGCGCTCGTTTGGATCTCATGAAGACTTTTTTAATAAATAAATAAAAGAACCCAGGTCCATAATTTGATTAAAATGTACATGCGGTCATCATTTCCTCCTATGTCAATTTGTTTCGAACATTAACTTGTAGTTGACGTCATTTTTGCTTAGTTAACCAAATAAATTAAAATAAAAGAAATGATAGACTACAGTATAATTTAATTTGACAACTAGTGCTAGACACGTGTGTTGCACATGTCCCTAGCAAGTACATATAAAGTTTCGTATGTTTGAATGTCTTATTAGATCATAAAAATGAGTCTATATGATATTTAGAGTGAAAAAAATTGTTTGCAGTGAGTTAAATGATGTTATAGAAGTTCTAAAAGTGAATCTAATGTTGTGCATCGTGTCAAAGGGGTCAGGGAATTGGGGACCGCACCATACAGCCTATCAGAAGGGTCTTATATTTCCTCTCCGCATTGGGCTGCACACCACATAGGGTACTATGGTGCGAGGGGAGGTTGTTGCTGCACAACCCCTTGCCCGGTGGAACTTAATTTTTATTTGTATTTGCAAGGGATTTTTGGTTTTTTCATTAATTAACCCCCCCCCCCCCCCCCCCCCCACTCCACCTAAACTAAATGTCCCTAATTCCTAAATTTGTTTTCCATCAGTCAAAAACATATTCCATTCTTCACCAAATTACTTTGAAGAAAAATCAACTAGAGTTCAAGATTTAACACTCTACTCTCAAGCTTTTTTACATTTCTTTTGTCAAAATGTATGTTGAACAAACCCTATTTTCAACAAATGGTACAAATATTGGTTCATTGAGTTTATACGTATAATATATTGATTTTGTTTGAAACTAGGGTTGAGAATGTTTTTCATGAAACCTTGATATTATTTCCCCCTATGTATACACTCTTTTCCTATCTCTATTTGAGGGTTTTAACACTTGAAATGACTATTTGAAATGGTAGACATTCATATTTCATATTTGAAACATTTAAATTTATGAATGATTAAACTATAAATTTCAATTCCTTTAAAAGCTTTGTAATTCAATGAGGGTTAAAATGAAATATTTTTTCCCGTCTCTAGAACTATGTTTTAAAATGGTTATGTTTATATGTTTTGCATCCCTTTACCCATAATTAGTCTCTAATGAATGTTGTTATGTCACGACCCAAATCAGTGCCTTGACCGTGATGGGCAACACAAACTAACTAAGGCCTGAGATGACCCCTAAGCATTATATCATAAGCATAGTCATAATTAAAGTTATGGAATCAAGACCATATGAAAAGGAGTTCAACATTTAAATAAAGTAATATTCATATCTTAAGAAAAAAATATAAACCAATTAACCAACACTATCTACAAAGCCTCTATCCTTAAAAACATCCACTATGTCAGGACATGACCTAGACTATGCCAAAGAAAATCAAAATCATGGAAATTATTGTATGACCGAAAAGTCTGAATTCTTTTCGAATGATGGAAGGCTCACCACTTCTCTCCATCCTTTCAGTAGAGGAAAGAAAAAATCTAACGATGCACAAGGTTACAAGTAAAGCCCTTTGAACCTAGATCATGAAATGATGTAGCATTTAGGGACGGTCAGTACGACGAGTACTGACATACAACCCAAGAAAAGGGATAAAATATACATTTATCTAAAACCAGTCATAAAACATATGCTCAACAACCAAAAATATGTTAGAATATTGGTATAGGGAATAAGGAACATGAAACATGACCACTTAAAATGTAATCCTGAACTATGTAGCTTGCACCGACCTCAACACACCCACGGGTTATATGAGTCCTACTCTCTTTCCACTAGGGCCCAATCCATGTTAGTCGCATGGAATAAGGAATAGGATAGGGTTACTAATAAACAATATAATCTCAAAAATATATCTGTGTACCACCGCTCAAAGTCGGTACACAATGGCCATTCATATTTTAGGACAAGACTCCCCCGACAAACATGGTTTTCAGTGTTGGTCTTTCCCTATACTACACTTTCTCGTTGAAGATACACAATTACATTCAAGGCGAAGTAAAATATTTTGACATGCTATTATCTGTAGAGTTTTCCATTAAGGCATTCCCAAAATGGTATCATCATACAAAGAATTGCAAGTCACTTATATTATACCATACCATTCAATTAAATCATTTAAGCTCAAAATTGCAACTGAAAATTCAATGTAAATAATTTGCCACTAATGCCATACCATTTGCATTTAACCATGTTGTGTTTCAACAGATATGTTAAACATTATTAAATTCTCTTTCAAAAATCAAATTCATTAAGTTGGTTGAGGTTCATATTCTTACCATTCAAAAACCATAAACATTATGAAACCATGTTACCAAATTCAACACTTATCATATGTCACAACTTCCGATTACAATCCACCAATTTCTTTACATTAAAATCATCATTCATACATAGAAAATCTAGTAAAACAAAATGAAATTCAACAACAAGATTTTAACCACACATCCACCTCAACCCTTGTTTCAAACCATAATTAAAGAATATGTAAAATTAAGTAATTTTATGGAATATAGAAAAAATTTAAATAGAACGTGTCCAATATGCCTTTTTGATGGACAAAATCTGAGAAAAACTTGACTTTGAAGCCTTGACAGTTGATCTTTAGAAGAAACCCTAGTTTTTTTCTCTTGAGAGTATAGAGGAGAAAAAGCGATGACTAATTGATAACTGATGTGTAAAAAAATACTTATAGAGTGATATAAGTTGTGGGATAGGGTTTTAGGTTAGGAAAAAAACATAATACCCATAATAAAACCAAATAATATCACAGGAATGTTTCAGTTGACGACAGGAGTTGACAACTCGTCAACTAGTTGATGGTTGATCAACTCAGGTCATCAACATCTAGCCACTTTTTGTATTTGCTGCTTTAGGGTGACGGCAGGGTTGATAGCTTGCCAAATATTTGAGGGCTCATCGACTCAGGTCGTTAACCTATGGCTGATTTTGAGCTTTTACTTCCTTTATTTGATAGTTCATCAACTCACATCGTAAACCACTGGCAGACACTCTCAAGTAAAATGATTATAACCTTATACTCTCCCCCTTCCATTGATAACCTCGGGCAAAAAGACACTCTCGAAGATCTTTAATTCGGTATATAGTAGGATACATAACTCATTACATTGTAGAAGTAATGGTCAATGGATGTTAACCCAAAGACAAACGTTCACTAAATCTCAATTGGTAGAAAAGTTCTCAACTCAACATTGAGTTAGGAGATTTTTGTAACCGCAATTCAAGTCCAAATATGTTGCCACACTATAGAATTGATCAAAACACTTATATTTACATAGAAATCATTGGGTTCGGGTTTATTCATGTTGGAATGATGGTTCAAATTTGAGTAGGAATATATGGGGTGTTACATTATTTCTCTCTTGTAATCATTCATCATCGAATGATGAGTAGGAAATTACTGAAGCTCTGAAAGTACGGAATAAAGGATGTAACTTCATATTAGGAATTGTCACACAACACGACATACATAGGCAACAAAAGAAAAGAGTTTCATGACATCACCAAGTATATTATGTAAGAAGAAATCATGAGTTAATGAGACTTGACACAGACATGGCCTTGGGCATGAGTTCTATGGAACATGATCATAAAAACGCAGTGCATGAATTCTTTTTTCCTAAGAATACTTGTCCTTATTATGATTGATATAAGACATGAAAAAAGTATTTTTGTAGGACATAAGAATAGAAACATTCTACACCTCAAATGATAGGTCTAGTAGCCCTTAAATTTAGCGACATTTCTCCACTATGCTTTCAGCTATTAATACCACACTTCACCATTTAAATCTTATAATCCCTCCGTGAAATATATAACTACATTAGCCTAAGTATTTCTGGGTATTTATTTAATGTTCAAGCCTAACTCGGAGTTAAAAGGTGGTAGCTTAAGCTATGAGACCCAATACTTTTCACCCTCAAAGATTACTACTCTATATTATCACTATAATCAAACAACTTTATATTTGAATCTAGAAGTACTAACCATATAACACATGTTTAGTGTATCTATCAATCACAACATTCAATCCTATCATTAATACACCCACTATATGGATCTCCACATAAAAAATTAGCAACATCGATCACGATCACAAAGATTTAGACCACATCTCCTCTTTCTAACTATTTCACATAATGAAAGATCATCTCACTCTTCCCTCTTCACCTATAACCTTAGGTCGAGTAGTCACACCAAAATTTTACGATAATGAACATCTATGCTCTTATCTAAATCATTGGTACACTTCCATAGCCACTATCATCCTAAGATAAGGAGGTCCATTGAGGGACTAGAGTAAATGTATCGGGAATGATAGTGATAATTATCAAATATGATTCCTATTTGGCGACTACTCAAGGTGAGACTTGTGAAGTGACATATTATACAATAGGAATGATATACTTTATAGAAAAACCCTAGATCATAAATAAGTGTCATTCAACCATAAAGTATAACATAGCATGAGTCTGTAGGACTGGGCATACTTAGAAACATAAGTGCATATATCATGAGTCATGTAACATAAAGCCGAGATCATATATTCAAGGAATAAGACATGGATTGCCACTTCAACCTATTTCTCACTCTAAGATCTAAGAACGGTCATGAGTTTGCATAGATAGCACCACTTTACCTAAGACATGGCATAAAACGAGTTGGAAACATATAACGGGTATAGTTTCATCGAAATAACCATAAAGTGAAACATGAATTTATGGATCATGATCGTCATAACATAGAGCTTGAATAATTGAAAGCTTGGTTTGCTAAGAGACGTTATTTCTTCTAATTCAAGGTTCGGAGCATGGGCATATATTGCATAGAGAACTTGGACCTTAGGCATAGGCATTATTTGAATACATACTACATTGGTATTATTCCCTGTTAAAACAAACTAGGAGGATTTTTCTATAATAAGAATAGATTTATCTTGACTCTTCCCTGAATCGAACAACTATAAGCAAATTCAACATCTAACGTAGTCTATAATCTCTCCCTTGGCTCAAAGGTCACTATCCTAAACCTGTAGACATATCCTATTATTAAACTAGAAGCACAACACGTCGCATAGTGAGGGTATCACTAAACACATGAATTCTAGGCTCGCCTTGATAAACTATAACATGAAGATGCTAAATTCTTTCTACGACATTCCCTTTAAGGATACAAATCTTAACTTTTACTAGCCTCTATATCCATCACCTTGTAACTCACACTCTCATGAGCATACACACCAATACTTCTTAATACATAACAATCCATTCTGAGCTCCTTAGTACACTAGAATTAAATTTCTAATCGCATAACCTCCCAATTTAAAAAAAATTATAAAACTATACATAGGGGTCATATCATCTATGTATATTTTGTCAATTCAGCTCTAAAGAACACCATTGCCGGTCCCTAGACTTCTCCATACAAGAAATTAAATAGCATGAACAATGTACCCATGGAACTTATACACATAAAACCTCATCTAACAATATTGTACATGGGGTTCAACTTAATCTAGTAAATATAACTCTTTTATCCATCTAATGACATAGCCATAATTCATTATTTCAACAAGAGTCATCATATTTATATATCACAATTGTACGCTCAAATTTTTCATTAGTTTTCAACCTAAATACTTTCTCACATCAAATCAAGCCTACTAATTTACTCTTATTATTCTCGTATCACTATCCTTGAGATACAATTCATATCAACACAATCAACATCTAAAGATCAAGTTTAACATCTTTAAAAATTCATGAATTGCCGATGAAAGATCGCACATAATGTACTAGTCTATCAAAACCATCATGACCGGAGGCTACCTCTTAGTTGCGACAATGGTGCTTATGGTCACATGTGATCACAGGCTATCCCATAAGCTAGTACCTATTGTGAGCACTAGATATAATAGAATAGACATAACATATACGTAAGATAGCTGATAAAAAATTGTAAAATTGGATACTGAATTATGAATCAAAACATGTCTGCAATATCTGATAACAACTGATAATACTGAAATGATTGACTAACTATCTAACTAAGCACCTAAAAGCCTCTAAACTTACTTTTGTGTTGATGGGAGATACCCCCTAACTAACTCTAATGGACTGAACGTTAAAAAATAATGAAGTAACAAAAGTAAGCAAATCATGTCCTCGATGAATAAGGACTCACCACTATTGTTGTTGAGTATGCAATGCTGTCTAAGGTCGGATGAGAAACTGAGTGTCTAAACCTATGTTATAAGACAACATAGGCACAAATAAAATTATGCGATCAATATTTTTAATGTACTGGTACAAGAGATAAGGACTGACTAAAATGCATGAGATAACTAAGCATAAATGGATGAACATGTAAAAATCTAAGAATGCGAGACCAAGTATAAATATGTTACTGAGATAATCTATAATCTAAAAGACTGAAATCAATATAACAGAATAACAGAAAATCTATACACTTGGTCAAGCAAACCTGAACTAAAACACACTAATTTCTGTACTAAAACTATTAGAGGTATCATATAATCTATATGCCCCAATCCGAGCTAATTGGGGTCCAACTTGTAACTCAGTTTAAAAGGTGTCAGTATCATGCCATGGGTACCAACACCGGCTTTGTGGATCTACTAATTTGATGTCCTTAAGGACTCGAATGTCAAGACTCAACTGATTGGTGACCCCAGAGAGGAGGTCAAGCCTAAAATTAGGAGTGACTCTTCATACCCTATGATGGCTACGTAGTCTTATAATACAGTGACCGCTACTAGTGACTCTGCCTAACTGATGGGAAAGCAACCATCCCTGCATTGCTCAGTGATAAATCCTACTTCTAATTGACACTGGTATTGAACTGAAGTAAGTTTAACTAAATATTATTTCTGATAACTTATAGTGCTCATCATGAACGTAAATATTGGAGTAAATAACAAGAATAATGGTTTCACTAAGTTATTACTTGAAAATGTGAAATCATGTAAGACATATAGGTATCGGGTTTTCATAACCCGCCAACACTGAATGATCACAAAATATGACAGTTAATTTTTAAAAATGATAATATGGGATCATAGTTTAAACTCAAAAGCATAGACATTTCATCAAACATGTGAAATCACAAACTTGAAAATGTGAAAGTCTTAAGAATGAGGAAACAATACAATTACATGGCTAAATTCATAAATTATGGGTTTAACATGAAATTCAGTAGAACATGACATGGGAATTGCAATACTCAAAATATGATATGACTCATTACACTTGGAAATATTTGAAAACATAACTTGTAATTGAATTAATAAGAGATTCAAGGATTTATTCCATCTTGAAAAGGTATAAACTAATATTTTAAACAAAAAGAGGATTTTTGGGAACCATGGGTAAAAGGGACCCATGTATGAACACCTCACATACCTCACTAGATGAAATCTTGTAGATTCCTTGAGGATTTCTGTAATACCCCGGGAAATTTTTCGTTCAAATTTTGTGCGTAAACATGTTGGGTTTTATCTTCTAGAATGAATTATAAATTTTTCATGCAGAATGTATTAGATTCTGACCAACCATTGTATAGAGTATCAAATAATCATTCCAATGATATGTGGATCATCCAAAACGGACACCCGAGCAACGAGTTATGAACATTCCGATCGAATAGTGAATAGTAGTGAACAGTAAAATAGGCAGGAAAAAGTATTGAGGCCTGACGTATTTTTGCTATAACTTTAAATGATCATAACTCCTTGTACGTAATGATCTAGGTGATCTACTATATATCAACAGAAATCTCTGCGAGTCCTCTTTCTAATGAAATTGGTTTCATCCAATTTTCCTATCGAAGCAAAAAGTTATGGTCAATCTACTTAAGCCTGTTAAAATTGAATTTTTGGGTCAATTTCAAATGCTCATAACTATTCGTACACAATAATCTGGGTGAGATACTATATATCAATGGAAATATATGAGAGTCCTCTTTCTAATGAAATTGGTTTCATCCAAATTTGATATCGGAGTAAAACATTATGGTTGATCTACTTCAGACTATCAAAGGAGTCCACCAAAGGACAGATTTGAGAATTATTTGATTTTTAGGGGCATTTTAGTCATTCTCCCTCACCCAAAATCTGTCCAAAACCTATATTAAAGACTATTAGAAGAATTATATATTATATTTCATCAAATTCCCTCAAAAAGAAAATCCTAAGCTCCTACATCCAACTTCAAGAACCTCCAAAGTTCACCATTAATTCTGCAAATTTATTAAAGATTCCAAGTTTCTAGTTCAAGAACTCCAAGAACCATCAATCAAAGGCACGATTGACATCTCAAAAATGAGTATCGATCTAAAGTTCATCATTCAAGGTATGTGGGGTTTTTCAACAAGAATTCTCTTTCGTTCTTGTGCCCAAAAGTAATTTTCTTTACAAAGGCATGATTTTTATTTGATTTTTACGAATTTGTAAGTATGAACCCATATCTTATGATGATTATTATGAAATATTGATGTTTATGATTTTGAAAGATGAATTTACATGTATGGAGATATAAAGCATGAATCTTGAACGATATTTATCATGATTTTGATATTTGGGTCGTGAATTCCCATTGGAAATTATATTTTTTTTGAGAAAGTATGTGTTATAAGCATGTTGATGTTGAATATTTGAGATATGTTGAATGATTTGACCTTTTGGTCTTAATGGAGTTGTTTTGATCTCAAATGTGAAAGAAATCCGCAACGTGGTTGATTTTGATAGATGGGAAGCATGATGGCTCCCAATGTATATTTATATACTACTGAAATTGTTTTGTTGTAGATTGTCTTTGAAATGATCTGAGCTAAGTCTAAGAGAAATCTTTAGCACCGAGTAGGAGGTATAAAGCAACCTTATTTCCCTAGAACTACGTGCCCCCGTAGGAGTGAGCCTAAGGCTGATTTATATAGTGATCACTAATTTATGTGAATTTGATATCGATAGTCCTACTCCGATGGCAAGGATAGGACGACTCTCCTCAACGTTGGTTGTACATTGAACTCCATGTAGCTCACATGGTTTATGTAAGTTATAGGGTATTTCCTTATGTGTATGGTTAATGGTGAAGTGATTTGAAAGTGGAATTGTGAAAGTTATTCTTTTGAAAGATTTAAATGGTATTTACATTAAGAAAATTGATATTCTTGATGAACTGAAAGTGATTGACAAATTATATGATGACTCACATGTGTTATGGTACTTATATCATCCTCTCATGATTATGATGATTTTCTTCAGGCTATGTGAGTCTTTCATACATCTTGCATATTTATTATAAATATTTATGATGATGATGTTTATACAACTGCATACACCCCCACATACTCAGTTCCTTTCTATGGTACTGACCCATATCTTCGGATGTGGGCTACATTTTCTTGAAATGTAGGTTCAGGTGCTCAATTCCAGGGTCGATAGTGATTCTTCGGGCATGCTGTTCTACATCCTCTGTTGTGGTGAGTCCTCATGTTCCGAGGACGTGATGTTTGATGTTGGTTTCACGGAATAATTTACATTTGATAACTGAGTATGAGTCAGTTAGGGCATGTCTCAATGTCTCACTGGTTTTATTGATTTTCTTAGAGGCTTGTCAGACTAGTATAGATGTTGGGAGTTGACTAATAAGTCATATTTTATTATCTTTCTGAAATTCTTTTATTCTTGGATGATGATTACTCTGTTGATATTTGAGGGTTATTTATGGAATTCCCGTTGATTTGTGTTGAACTGAATGAAAATGACTCAAAGGGTTAGCTTGGGTCTACTCGTAGCCTCAAGCACCGTGTGACGCTCCGGGACCCGTTTTTTGAGGCGTTACAATTTCTTGAACTTGAAGCTTGAATTCCTTGATTTCTTGAATTGGAGTTTGGAGTTGTTCTTGGTGAAGAGGAGGGTTTCTTTAGAGCAAGTTTTTAGTAAAAGGCCAAATAATGCCCCTTGAAAGCCCTAATTATGTGTTATGGATGAATTAGGTGAAGGGAAATGACCCAAATACCCTAAAAATACAAAGAACAAAAGCTTGATAGAATATGGAGGGGACGACGCGGGCTCTTGAGCGGCAGACTAGGCCGGACGGTTCCCACCTTAGAGAAGTGGACTAGAGGGGGCGGTGCCCACTTACCCCATTGGGGCTACTAGTTTGGTTTTCCAAACACGCCTCGACGCTCATCCAAATACTCCAAAACTAACCCGAGACATACTTTGAACAACCTCAATCATGAATCAACCAAAAAATTGATTTCCCAGGGTTGAGAAGGTTAAAAATAAAATCATCAAATTTTTGGGGTCTATAAAATGACTATGTCCTCAACACTTAGTGAATATTACAAAGCTTAGACCCCTTAAAATGCAACTATTAGCTGAATCAAGCTAAGATTAATATAGGGTATCATAATATCTCTGCCTTAGGAATATTCATCCCCGAATAAGAGTAGTTACGCAGACAGTATTGTACTAAGGTAACTGAGATCACATACTGAACATGCATGACTTGGAACATGATTCCAAAAATGATTCTTAATCATGATACATGAATTAAACTGATTCTGTGAATGCATTTAATGACATGTGAATGATTACTTAGCTAAAAAAAAGAGTCAATCTAAGGAAGAATCACTAGCACAAGCTGATTCTATGTTTGCGGAGAAAACATGAGGGTACTTAGTTTGCATATCTGCTTTTCCTTCCCAAGTAGCTCTATGAATGGACTAGTTCTACCAAAGGACATTAACCAAGGGAACTTATTTATTACTTAGCCTACGATTCTGATGATCAAGGATCTCAACAAGGTCTTTTTCTGTAAGACCCTGCGAAATCCTAGCCTAACTCAGTCCTTTAAAGCATAGAAAGAGGTCCAAGACTTAGAAAATTTTAAGCTAAGTATTGGCACTTAGTCCTATTTTGGTCTCAATATTTCCATGAACTTATTTTCATCCCTTATGATCTTAAAACATCAATTTTTAGGTTGATTCATGATCAGGAATGTAAGTAGGTATTCTCGAATGAATTGTGGATTTTTCAAACATCGTTTGAGGAATGTTTATGAGTCTAAAATAGTGGATAAATGCAATGTCGATGCATTGCATTGCCTATCACGTCGATAGATATTTTTTCTGAACTCCCAATGCAAATTCCGGTGAACCAACATGATCTCAATGCATCGCATCCACCCCATAGACGTGGGTCATCAGTCTGAGCATCGCTGGGCACATTTTTTAGTAATTAAAATCTGCATCTAGAGGTGGATAATTGGGTAATTTTTCTACGTTAAATCATCCTCAAAACATGAGATAAAGCTTTTTTAAAGGCAAAATTCACACATTATTCACAAATCCTCTCAAGAACAAACCATAACCTTTCAAATTCAAGAATTAAGTCCTAAGAAATTCACCACAACTTTCAGAGAATTAAAAATCAAGGTATGTTATGTGTTCATCTAAGGGTTTCCTTCAACCCTTGGAGTTTAAGAACATCTTTTAAAAACTACAAGTTGATTGTTTTCATGAATTTCATATTTAATTTGATTGTGTCCATAACTATGATATTATTTTAGTTTTAATCCATGATTTATTACAAGTTTCATATAAAGTAATTAACATGTGTGTAGGGTTATGTGGATTTACGTTAAAAGCCCTTGAAATTCTGAGTTGGGATTGTGATCTTGATGCTTGCATATCGGTTATTATTATGAGCATAAAGCATGCCTCTCCAGTGTTTGAAAAAATGTCTAAATGGAAGCATTATTATCAAGCTACTATTGTTGTGCTATTATAACCATGCCATGTTCTACTTTTAAAGCTATCGAGTCTTGGGGGTATTCAATACCGGAAATCTAGCTGTTTACCTAGAATTACAGTAACTTTAAAATAGTCTCAGTGATGTCATGTACAGTAGTACTCAGTCAGTTACAGAATTTAGTGTATTCAGTCAGTTAATAGAACATAGTGAACTCAGTCTAATTTATTAAGTTTACACGATTAGTAACAGTTCAGTCAAGCCTAGTACAATCTAGAAATTAGTTCAGTGTCTATTCAGTTAGGAGTACAAATCAACACCGAGTGAACCTAGGGATGGGGGCATTCTTATCAATGAAGGGTTTGACACTTAGTAGCAATCCCTGTATTACAAAACTACTTAGCCATCATAGGGTGAGATATCTTCTATCCAGATAAGGGTTGATACATCTTTTACAAGTTTTCCTGCCAGTGAGGGTTGACTAAATGTCTTCTTACCAGATAGGGTTAACTCATAGTTATTGTTAGTATCCCTTAGAAAGGTGGTAACACCCTTCAAATTGAGGTCATAGGTTGGAACCCAACTCAGTTTATAATTGGGGTATGTCGATTAGATGAACACTTCCACAATTACAGTTTAAGTATAAAACCTCAGATCAGTTTTCAAAATCAGGACCGTCACACACAGTCACCAGGTTTAGTGTAGAACTCAATTTAGTTCTACAGAATCAGGACTATCAGAAATAGTCACCCAGTTATCAGTAACTTAGTTATACAATCACTCAGTATTAGTAACCCAGTTATCAGTATTTCAGTTATAAGTGATCTCAGTTACAGTAATGTAGATTCACATGAAATATTGCATAATCAGTATTTACAGCAGGCTAAGATATACATGTACTCTCATTAAGTTTATTCATGTTACTCAGCCAGTTATTGTTCATGCATGTGAACCCTTACATATCACCATACCTCACTTAGCATACCACTAGATTTAAAGTACTGATGCATACTCTTTCTATAGCACTATAATGTCTTATATCATAGGTTCAGATGCACGAGATCCTGACCGCACTTAGCATCCCCGTTTATCAGCAATAGATTTAGTGGTGAGTTCTAATAGTTCAAGGATAGAGTTATCATTTTTGTATTTCAGTATTCCTATATATTCAGTAGTCAGAGATAGTTAGGGACTTATCCCATCAACTCAATGTTCAGATAGTTAGAGGCTTTCAGGCTAGATTATTTCAGATAGATGTTTAATTTTTAGTATATATTTATCAGTATTAAGTATTTATTTTTAGATTATTAACCTTATGGAATTTCAGCCTATTTTCTGCATTATTTTAATATTATCATTCAGCGCTCACAGTAGGTGCCAGTCATGGGTTAGCTTGTGGTCCTTCGGGGTCATAAGCATCGTGTGGCATCCGGGGTACAGACTTAGGGTGTTACAAAATTTGTATTAGAGCGAAAGGTTTAATAGAGTCCTAGTGAGTCTAAAATCCACATTAAGTAGAATCTTCTGCATGGGGGTGTAGCACATAACACTTATGGACCAGAGGCTATGAGGCATTTTAGGAACAAGTTCCTTTCTTTCAGTTTTCATATAGTGCGAGTGCACATGAGCTCAAGTTAAACTCTCTGTGTAATCCAATATTTCCTTCCATTTACAGAATATTCCTCCAAAAAGGACTAACGGATGAAGAACTGGAAATCAGCCAGAACCTCTGTCTGTTCAGGTAGATCCCCTAGATGAGCATGTCTCCTACGCGGAATTCAGAGCAGCTTTCACCATGGCTAATTCTATTGAAGCTTAGAATGAATGCCTAGATCCCATTCAGGCTAACTTAGTGGACAGTACTACTGCAGCAAGAATTCAGAACTTTACCTGAGTAAATCGTCCATCATTATATGGTCTAAGTTTGAGGAGGATCCACAGGAATTCTATGACATAGTGAAAAAAGTCACAGATATCATGGGGGTGACTTCCAGTAACAGCGCTGAGTTTGTTGCATATCAATTTATAGATATGGCATACACATGGTTTAAGAAGTGGAAGGCAGAAAGAGGCGCTGATGCAGGGCCTGTAGAATGGGAGTAGTTGTCTACTGCTTTCCTTGATAGATTCTTCACACTAGGGTAGAGGGAAACTAAGGTTTTGGACTTTATTAATCTGACATAGGGCAACATGACAATGAAGGAGTATTCTCTCAAGTTTACTTAGTTAGCCAGATATGCCCCTCATGTTGTAGAAGGTAGTAGATCTAAGTTGAGTAAGTTTATGTTGGATGTGTCTTTCAGTGTGGTCAAGGAATGTAGGACCGTAATACTGATTAAGGAGATGGACATATCCAGGATCATGGTCTATTCTCACCAGACAGAAGAAGCTAAGAATAATGAGAAAGAAAGGAAGAACAAGAGGGCTAGAATAGGTAGCTTTAACATCACTCAACCTAAGTCAGTATGTGGTAATAATTATCAGTTTTGCGTAAAATCTTTGGTTCCAACTCTATTCTCAGCCAGTGCCCCAATGTTGAAATTCAGTGACGACAATAAATATAGGGCTCCAGGCCATAAACCTTAGGGTAGTATTAGCAGTGCTCGAACAAATCCACTTTTCCAGAAGTGTGGCAGGAACCACCAGGGTGTCTGTAGAGCTGGTAAGGATGTGTATTTCAAATGTGGCTAGCAAGGCCATAAGGTCAGATAGTGTCCTCAGATGGGTTCACAAAGTCAACATAATTGCCCCCAGTTCAGTCCGGTCATATGATTGAGTAGGGGGCCATTTCCAGTGCCACCAATAGGCAACGCCCAAATAGATTCTATGCATTTCAGTCCCGAAAGGATCAGGAAAGTTCTCCTGATGTGGTCACTAGTACGTTACAATTTTATCATTTACATATTTATGATTTGCTAGATCCAAGAGCTTCCTTGTACTTCGTAACTTCTTATATAGCTGTTGACTTTAAAATTAGTCCCAAAATCCTAGTAGAGCCCTTCTTACTCTCTACCTCAGTGGGTAAATCTGTCATAGCCCGATGAGTATATAGGAACTTTTCGATTAAGGTATCTAAGAAAGTTACTTCAACAAACTTAGTAGAGTTAGAGATAACAGATTTTGGTGTCATTCTCAATATGGATTGGATCCATTCATGTTATGCTTCAGTTAACTGTAGAAATAGAATTGTCTATTTTTAGTTTCCAAATGAACCTATCCTAGAATGAAAGGGTAGTACTTCAGCACTTAGGGGTCAGTCTTTTTCTTACCTAAGGGCGAGAAAAGTGACATGTAAAGGATGTGTCTACCAACTTGTTTGAGTTAAGGATTCGAGTTCCAAGACTCCTTTCCTTGAGTCAGTTCAAGTAGCATGTGAATTTCTAGATGTGTTTCCCAAAGATCTTCCTGGAGTTCCTGCCGAGAGGGAAATTGACTTCAGAATAGATCTTCTTTCTGATTCTCAACCTATCTCTATTTCAGCATAAAGAATGGCACTAGCTAAACTTAGAGATCTAAAAGAACATTTGAAGGATCTCCTAGATAAGGGATTCATCAAACCTAATGTTTCCCCGTGGGGTGTACCAGTTTATTCATGCATAAGAGAGTTGGTTCTCTCAGAATGTGTATTAACTACCATCAGTTAAACAAAGTCACTGTCAAGAACAAGTATCCACTTCCCAAAATCGATTGCTTTTTTGACCCACCTCAGGTTGCTAGTTACTTTTCTAAGATAGAACTTAAATCAGGCTATCCCCAGCTCAGAGAAAGAGAATGTGACATTTTGAAAACATCTTTCAAAACTCGGTATAGTCACTTTAAATTCCTAGTCATTTGGTCATACCAATGCCCCAGCAGTTTTCAAGGGCTTGATGAACCGTGTGTTCAAGAAGTACTTGGACTTATTTGTCATAGTCTTTATTGATGACATTCTTGTCTACTCCGGCAGTGAACATGATCATAAAAACCATCTCATAATAGTGTTACAGACCATCATAGCCCATCGATTGTTTGCAAAATTCAGTAAATATGAATTTTGGCTAAGGTTAGTAGATTTCCTCAGTCATATCTTTTCCGGTGATGGCATTAGAGTTGACCCTCTAAAGACTGAAACATTGAGAAACTGGCCTAGACCCATCTCTCCATCAGATATATGGAGTTTCATGGGTTTGGATGGCTATTACCAATGGTTTATTGAGGGATTCTTGTCTATTGCGTCCCCCATATCCAGATTGACTCAGAATAAAGTCAAGTTCTAATGGTCAGATTCTTGTGAGAAGAGTTTTTAGGATTTGAAGACTCGACTCACTACAGTGCAAGTTTTGACTTTACCAGATGGTTCTGACAGGTTTGTGGTATATTGCGATGTTTCTAGAGTTAGTTTGGGGTGTTTTTTAATGCAAAGAGGTAAGGTCATAGCCTATGCCTCTAGACAGCTTAAACCCTATGAAAAGAACTATCATACTTATAATCTTAAGTTAGAAGTGTAGTGTTTGCCTTAAAGATTTGGAGGTAGTATTTGTATAGGGAGCATGTTGATGTGTTCAAAGACCATAAAAGCCTGCAATATGTGTTTTCTCAGAAAGACCTAAACTTAGGTCATAGAAGGTGGTTAGAGTTGTTAAAAGATGACATGAGTGTTTTGTATCATCTGGAAAAGGCCAATGTAGCTGCTGATGCTCTCAGTAGGATGTCTATGGGTAGTGTTACTCACGTGGAGGATTATAAGAAGAAGTTTGTTCACGAAGTTCATCATCTTTCCAGATTAGGTTTCTGCTTAGTCGATTTAGTAGAGGGTAGCGTATGGGTGCAGAGCAGTTCAAAATCATCTCAGATTTTCTAAGTAAAAGAAAAGTAGGACAGGGATCCTAGTATATTTAAGCTAAAAGAGTCAGTCAGAGATCACAAAGTAGAGGTTTTCTACCAAGGAGGAAATAGTGTGTTACACTGCTAGGGTCTACTATGTGTGCTATATATAGATGGCATGAGATAACGAATTCTTCCAAAAAAGCATGGTGCATACTACTCGATTTTCCTAGGGGCCAGCAAGATATACCATGACTTGTGGAAAGTCTATTAGTGGAATGGGATGAAAAGAGACATTGCAGAGTTTGTAGCTAAGTTCTCGACATGTCAGTAGGTTAAGATCGAACATCATAAGCCTAGTAGATCTATATAGCAGTTCAGTATTCCCATTTGAAAGAGGAAAGAGGTTAACATGGATTTTGTGATGGGCTTGCCCCGTACTCATCGTCAGCATGATTAGATTTCGGTCATTATGGATAGAATGACCAAATCAACTCATTTATTACTAGTTCACACATTTTATTTGGATGAGTATTATGCTAAGTTCAATATTAGAGAGTTGATCATATTTAACGGATTTTTGTTGTCCATTATTTCAGATAGAGGTACGCAGTTCACCTCTCATTTTTTGGAAAGCCTTCTAGAAGGGTCTTGGTACCCAAGTTCACCACAGTACAACCTTTTATCCTCATACAGATAGTAAAGCAGGAAGGACCATTTATACTTTAGAGTATATGTTAAGAGCATGTACCTTTGACTTTGAGGGTAGTTGGGATGACCACTTGCCTTTTATTGAGTTCGCGTATAACAGAAACTATCATTCCAGCACTTAGATCACTCTATTTGAGGTGCTCTATAGGAGGAGATATAGGTCTCCAATCCGTTGGTTTAAAGTGGGTGAGGCCATAGTGGTAGGGCTTGACTTGGTATTTGATACCTTAGAAAAAGTTCAGTTTATCAGGGAAAGGCTTAAGACAGCTCAGAGCCAACAGTAATCGTATCTAGATGTACGAAGAAAGGATCTTGAGTTTGTGATTTGTCATTATGTGTATTTGAAAATACGTCCTATGAATGGAATGAAGAGGTTTATCAAGAAGGGTAAGCTCATCCCCGATATATCAATACTTACCGAATTCTTAGCAATTTCTGAAAGGTAGCTTACGAGCTTAAGTTTCCTTCAGACATAGCTTCAATGCACCTTGTATTTCACGTCTCCTTGCTTAAGAAATGCATTGGTGACTCAGTAGTTGTGATCCCTATAGAGGGTATAGATGCTCAGAATAGTCTCTCTTATGAAGAAAATCCATTTGAAATTCTTGATCATCAGGTTCACAGACTGAGGAACAAAGAAGTCTCTCTAGTCAAAGTTCTTTGGCGGAATCAGTCCATTGAGGGAGCTACTTAGGAAACAGAAGCAGATATGCAAACCAAGTATCCTCTCCTCTTCCCTGCAAACACAGATTTAGCTTAAGGGAACAGTCTACCTTAAACATACTCAGTTCCATGCTCAGATTACCTTTACAAACTCGGTATCGATTTCAGTTGCATAACATCCTCATATCATGCATACCATCATGAAATAGATCAATCATGTGTCATATATTCTAAATTTAGTCATGCTTCACTTATACATGTTCAGTATGAAGACTCAACATATTAATAGTTTTTGTCAAGTAAGCATGCTTTAGTTGTGCATGTTCAGTAATTAGGCTTATTCTATTAGTATTCTCAACTTAGTCAGTCTAATTCAAGGACGAATGTTCCCATGGGGGAGATATTGTAAGACACCAAAATATTCTAGTCTAACTCAGTCCTTTATAGAAGGAAAAGAGGTCCCAGCATAGAGAATTTTAAGCTAAGTATTGGCACTTAGTCTTATTTTGCCCTTGATATTTCCATTAAATTATTTTCGACCCTTACGACCTTAAAATGTCAATTTTTATGTTGATTCATGATCTAGAATGTCAGTAGATGTTCTTGGATGAATTCTTGATTTTTCAAACATCGTTTAAGGCATGTCAGGAAGTCTTAAATAGTAGATCGATGCAATGTGATACGTCGCGTCACCTATCACATCAATAGATAATTTTTCCACAACTCCCAGTGCAAATTACAGTGAGACAACGCAATCTCGACGCATCGCGTTGGCCATCACATTGACCCTATCAATGAGGCACATCAGTCTGGGCATTGCTGGGTGCATTTTTTAGTAATTAATATCCATATTCAGAGAGGCTAACTGGTTCATTTTCCCACCATATATCAGCCTTAAAATATGAGATTAAGCCTTTCTAAATGCAAAAATTTACTCATTATTTACAAATCCTCTCAAGAAAAAACCCTAACCCATCATATTTAAGATTAGAGTCCTAAGAAAGTCACCACAACTTTAAGAGAATTAACAATCGAGGTATGTTGGGTGTTCATCTAAGGGTTTCCTTCCACCAATGGAGTTCAAGAACCTCTTTGAAAACTACAAGTTTATTGCTTCCATGAATTTCATATTGAATTTGACTGTATCCATGGCTATGATATTATTTGAGTTTTAATCCATGATTTATTACAAGTTTCATGTGAAGTAATTAATATGTGTGTAGGTTTTTGTGGATGTATGTTAAAAGCCCTTGAAATTGTGAGTTGGGATTGGGATCCTGATGCTTGCATGTTGGTTATTATTATGAGCATAAAGGATGCCTCTCAAGTGTTTGACAAGATGTCTAAATGGAAGCATTATTAACAAGCTACTATTGTTGTGCTATTATAACCATGCCATGTTTTAATTTCAATGTTATCGAGTCTTAGGGGTATTCAATACAGGAAATCTCTCTGTTTACCTTGAATTACAGTAGCTTAAGAATAGTATCAATGATGTCAGGTACATTAGTACTCAGTCAGTTAAAGAAATAAGTGTATATAGTCAGTTAACAGAACTTAATGAATGTAATACCCCAGGAAATTTTTCGTTGAAATTTTGTGCGTAAACGTGTTGGGTTCTATATTCTAGAATGTATTATAAAATTTTCATGCAAAATGTCTTAGATTATGACCCACCATTGCGTACAGTATCAAATAATCTTTTGAACGATATGAGGATCATCCAAAACAGAAACCCGAACAACGAGTTATGAACATTCCGATCGAACCGTGAATAGTAGTGAATAGTAAAATATGCAGGAAAAAGTACTGAGGCCTGGCGTATTTTTGCTCCATATTTAAATGATCATAACTCCTTGTACATAATGATCTGGATAATCTACTATATATCAACGGAAATCTTTGCGAGTCCTCTTTCCAATGAAATTGGTTTCATCAAATTTGTCTATCAGAGCAAGAAGTTATGGTCGATCAACTTCAACCTATCAAAAGTGAAATTTTGGGTCAACTTCAAACGATCATAACTCCTCGCACACAATAATCTGGGTGAGATACTATATATCAACGGAAATATATGAGAGTTCTCTTTCTAATGAAATTAGTTTCATCCAATTTGAATATCAAAGTAAAACGTTATGGTTCATCTACTTCAGACTATAAAAACAGTCCACCAAAGGATAGATTCGAGAAATTTTTTGATTTTTAGGTGCGTTTTGGTCATTCCCCGTCACCCAAAATCCATCCAAACCCTATATTAAATCCTATTAGAAGCATTATATGTATATTTCATCAAACTCCCTCAAAAAGAAAACCCTAAACTCCTACATCCAACTTTAAGAACCTCCAAAGTTTACCATTAATTATGCAAATTTATTCAAGATTCCAAGTTCCTAGTTCAAGAACTCCAAGAACCATCATTCAAAGGCACGATTAACATCTCAAAAATGAGTATCGATCTAAAGTTCATCTATCAACGTATGTGGGGTTTTTCAACAAGAACTCTCTTTTGTTCTTGTGCACAAAAGTAATTTTCTTTACAAAGGCCTGATTTTTATTTGATTTTTATGAATTTGAAGCATGAACCCATATATTATGATGATTATTATGAAATCTTGATGTTTATGAGTTTGAAAGATGAATTTACATGGGTGGTGATATAAAGCATGAATCTTGAACGATATTTATCATGATTTTGATATTTGGGTTGTGAATCCACATTGGAAATTGTGTTTTTTTTTAAAAAAATGTGTGTTATAAGCACGTTGATGTTGAATATTTGAGATATTTTGAATGATTTGACCTTTTGGTCTTAATGGAGTTGTTTTGAACTCGAGTGTGAATGAAACCCACAACGTGGTTGATTTTGATAGATTGGAAGCATGATGGCTCCCGATGTATATTTATATATTACTAAAATTGTTTTGTAGGCAATATTTTCAAATTGACCAAATCAAAAACCTCAAACTCAAGCTCTCTTCTCTTCACATATGCATAAGAATTTTGACAGCTTTGGGATGTCTCCAGCCTCTCCCAAATCAATATAACATTCTCTATCACCTCAAACACCGAATCAGACCCTATCCTAGTAGCCTCACCTACTTTAAACCAAGCAATTGTACATCTATATCTCCTTCTATGGAGAACCTCAAATAGAGCCATCTGAATACTTGAGTGATAACTGTTGTTGTAAGCAAACTCAATAAAAGGAAAGTGGTAATCTAAAAAACCATTAAAGTTAATAACACATGCTCTTAACATATCCTTTACGGTCTTAATAGTCCCCTCTTCCTTACCATCTATCCAAGGGTGAAAACTTATTCTGAAATGGACTTATGTACTAAAGCCCTTTTGAAAAGCCTTTTAAAAGTTAGAGGTAAATTGAGTGCCTCTATCTGAAATGATAGACAATGGAACCCCATGCAATCTAACCAACTCTTTGAGATAGAGTCTAGTATAATCCTCGATACAATACGATGTATGACCTTGTAATAATTAAGCTAACTTGGTCATTCTATCCACGATGACCCAAATCGAATCATGCTGATGATGTGTACGAGGAAACCCCGTTACAAAATCCATGTTCACCATTTCCCGCTTACAAGTGGGAATGTTAAACTTTTGGAATACTCCTACTAGGATTTTGGTTCTAAACCTTGACCTTCTTATAATTTGGCCACTTAGCCACAAACTCTGAAATAACCTTCTTCATACCACTCATCCAATAGATTTCCTACAAATCACAGAATATCTTAGTGGCTCATAGATGGATAGAATATCATTCACAATGCACTTCTGCAAGTATTTTATGTCTCAAATCATCAACACATGGAAAACATAACTTTCCCTAACAACAAAGCCCGCAATCTCCATCTTGCGAGAAAACCTCTACCAGTTGATCTCTAACAGCCTCCTTCAAATTAACCAAACTAGTATCACTATATTTTTTTTCTTTAACTTCGGCAACCAATGAAGATCCTGAACCATTCTTGAGCCATATACTACCTATAGGTAAATCAACCAACCGAACATCTAATCTAGTAAGCTGATGAACTTCCTGAACTAACTTATTCTTATCATCCTTAACATGAGCAACACTACCCATAGACAACCTTCTACGGGTATTCACCACTATATTGGCCTTGCCCGGATGATAGTTCACACGCATATCATAATATTTTAGTAACTCAAGCCATTTTCTCTAATGAAGATTCATACCTATCTTCATGAAAACGTACTGTAAACTCTTATGGCTAGTGAACACATCAACATGAACCCCATAAAGATAGTGTCTCAAAATTTTTAAGGCAAAAATAACTAGTGCCAACTTAAGATCACTGGTAGGATGATTCTTCTCATTGGGTTTAGGATTTATAGAGGCGTAGGCTATGACCTTGCCTCTCTGTATCAAAACACAACCAAGACAAACTCTGAAAGGTTCACAATAAACTACAAACCTATCTGTGCCATCTGGCAAAGTCAGAACTAGAGCGGAAGTGAAATGAGTCTTTAACACCTGAAAATTCTTCAAGCATGAATCTTACCACTGAAATTTGGCTTTCTTCTTAGTCAATCGATACATGAAGGATGAAATACAATAAATACTTTCAACAAACTCTCTATAATAGACATCAAAACCTTATAAACACTGAATATCTTATGGGGATATGGGTCTAGGCCTGTTTCTTATTTATTCAGGCATTTGAGGGTAAACTCTAATGCCATCGTCAGAAATAATATAGCCAAGGAAAACTACTGATCTTAGCCAAAATTCGTACTTACTTAAGTTAGTGAACAACTGATGAGCGCCAAGGGTTTGTAACATAATTCTAGATGGTCTGAATGATTATTCTCACTACGAGAATATACATGGATATCATTAATTAAAACTATTACGAACACCCTATTCATCAAGTCTTAAAAATGCTCGCCTTACCTCGACAGACTGGAGGGGGTAGCGTCCACTTATACCAGTGGGGCTACTAGTTTGGTTTTTAAAACAAGCCCCTACACTCGTCCAAATATTCTAAAACTTACCCGAGACATACTTTTAACAACCCTGATCATGAGTTAACCCAAAAATCGACGTCACGAGGTTGAGAATATAAATAATAAATCATCAAAGTTTAATGGCCTTGAAAATGGCTATCCTTAACACTTCGTGAAAATTCACAGGCTTGGTCCCCTCAACATGAAACTGTGAGCTTAATCAAGCTAAGATTAATATGGAGTATTACAATAATTTATGATAAGTTAATCAGTCTAAATTCCTTATTTCTCTTAACTATGGCCTACAAGAACATGTTCTTCAAAACATTACTACTACTCTATAAAATTAACTATACATTATCTCTTCTACAAGACTGACTTACAACTGCTAGAAAAAAATTAAGGGACTCTTGGTATAGTAAGACCATATAATCAGGATAGTCAGTCTTAATCTTATAACATAACCCATTATGGTGTATTAGCATATTCTCCTCCCTCATATCACATTATTCTATCTTGACATACCTTTAAACTACTATCAAAATTCTATACACTATTGAGTCCCCCTTTCTAAGATTTACCAATCGAATGCTAAATTTATAAATTATTAGTCAATCTTTCCTTCCATTCACAACTAATGATTTATTATATCTACTACTATAACAATCCATTATGAGCTCCTTCCCTATCTCAAATAAATTATAAATCATCATAACTAATCATTTCCTCTACTAACTACTATAAATATTGTCTTTCTACCACTATAGCCAATCACCATAAGAAAATACCACCCCTAACACTCACTGAATGGTTATACGAATACAACTACCTTTTTCACTTAAAAGTTACCCTAACTGTGTCTTCTAAACATATGAATTCATATCACTAATCTTGGGGTCATCTTTATACTCATAGCTCATAACACCCAAATTTATACTACTGCTCAGGTGGAAATACTATCTCAACTTTTGGATACGTCTATAATATTATTTTTAAAGGGACTGAATACACATCTTTCATCGGGTGAAAACACATGATTAATCAAGATAGAGGTATAGAATTTAATCCATATACTTTTATGGATGACTAATTTTAAGTCCTTGTGTCATTTCATAATTTTTGATGACTCAATCAAAAATAACAAAATCGTTAGGAATCTAAGCTTTTGCACTTGTGTCGCCTTGATAATGAGACATAGCTCATTAAATTAGAACAATAATGGAATTAGGATAATTTTGTTGTCTACAACATCATTACATGACCTTGAGTATGAAAGAATGAGAAACATTTTCTAAATGCCTCATAGGCTCCCTCCTATAAGTGCGGTGCGCTACACACCCATAAAAAGGACTCAACTCGACATGACTTTGCAAAAATCCTGGGAACCTTAACCGTGCTCTAATACAAAGTTTGTCATGACACAAACTGATGCCCTAGTCATGATGGGAACCCCATTGCATTCGAGGCTTTAGATGACTGCATAGCCTTACATCATAAGAATAGCCACAATTAAAGTTGCAGAAGCAAGCCCAAAAGAAAAAGAGTTGAACATTTAAATAAAGTAATAATCATATATTAAGAACAAAATCCAAACCAATAACCCAACACCATCTATGAAACCTCTATCTTTAAAAACATCCACCAAGTCGGGACATGACCTCGACTTTGACAAAAAAAATCAACAGTACAAAAATGATAGAATAATAGAAAAGTATGACTACCTTCCACATCATGCGAAAATCGAAAACATTAGGAAATCATGTTACCAAATTCCACACTTATCATATGTCACAATTTCATTTTACCATCAACCAATTTCTTCATATAAAAATAATCATTCACACCTAGAAAATCCATTAAAATAAAATAAAAATCAAATTTATGATTTTAACCACAAAACCACCTCAACCCTAGTTTCAAACCATATAAAAGAATATGTTAAGTAAATTTTAAAAATATAGAAATAATTAAAATAAGGAGTGTCCAACATTGCTTTTTGATGAAACAAATCTATGAAGAACTTTAATTTGTAGTCGTCGAAGTTGAATTTTAGAAAGAATGCCTAGTTTTGTTTCATGACCCGAACTCGGCACTAACTGTGATGGGCATCCCAAGCCTACCATGGTCGGAGATAATCCCCTTAGCCTTACCTCAAGAGAACCTAAAAAATAATCAATGGAAACCAACAAAAATAGTAAGAGAGAAAGCTAAGTTAAATAAAAATTTGAGACTTAAAACCAAACAAACATAACTTCCCAATACTATCCACAGAAGCATCTAATCCAAGAATACAATCTAAGTTGGGACATGATACCGACTATGACAAAAGAATCTAAAAGGACTAGAAATATAAAGAAAACTAAGGAAAAGATTAAGCCTTCCAAAGGATGGAAGCTCACCACTTCACAATTGATCAATTAGATAACCTGACAACCTACCGATTCATAGGATTAAAAGAAAATCCCACGAACACTATATCATAAAATGATGTAGCGTGTGGGGATGGTCAGTGGGGTGAGCACTTGCATGCAAACTAAGAAAAGGAATATAATAATACATTTATAAAAATCCAGACATAAACCACATGGACAAATATTTATACATATATATATATAATTCCAGGATCGGAACAAGGGTCATTACATGATAGTTTACAGTGTTAGCCTAAACTATAGAGCTCATATTGACTTTTCAGGCACCCACGGGTTATATCGGTCTAGCTCCCCTTCCTGAAAGGGCCTCATTCCATGTTAGCCGCATGTACTGGGGAATATCTATAGACACCAAGGCGATAGCCATTCAACATATAATATCTCCATGAGAAAAAAAAGTCATATATACCCCTAACGTTGGTCGTGAATTCCAGAGTTGGTCCCCTAGACTACACATTCTCGGTGAGCTACACAATTCTCTTTAATCCCATATTAAAATAATTTGCACATAAACCAACCATCAACAATGAAGTCATTTACTAAGGCTTTTCTAACTTGGTATAGTCATACCCATAGACTTAAAAGCTAGTCAACTTATGCAAAATAATAACCATTTAAACCAACGTGACTCTAATTTTTGATTAAAAATTAAGGACCATAGCCACCAAGCATATTCAAAAACCTTTTTATTCTTTTATAATTTAATGCAATGCAATGTCTCAAAAGATTAGTTTAAATATATAGAATCCTTATTCCAAGTTAAAGTTTATAGTGTAGGTTGAAGTCCACGTCATTACCTTGAAAAACTCCACAATCAATGTAAAACCAAGTACCAAATTCCACCATATAATAGGACACAATTTTCATTCACAATCCTCCATTTAAATAATGAAGAAAAACTATTAAAACAAAGGTAAAACCAGGCAAGAGTACAACCACCAAAACCCCTCTACCCTAGATTGAATCAAATTTTTAAGAACGCGAAAAAATCATGTAATTTGATGCAATAATATAATAACTAAAATTGTGTGTGTACAACATGCCTTTTTGAAGGAAGAAATTTGGGGAAAAACTTGTATCCTTAACTTTGAAGCTTGAACCCTAGCTTGAAATCGATATGAACACTTGAGTTCATTTTCAGTATCATTGATGCTGAATTAGTGAGAAAGCATTTAGAAGAACTTGAATTTGAGTCCTTAGAAGATTGAATTTTTGTGAAGAATCCATATTTGCTGTTCTTGAGAAGTTACAAGGACAGAATTGTGTATTTGGAATATGGAATAAGAAAAATAACGTTAGTATTAGTTATAGGATTATTTAGGATGTAAATAAATAGTTTACACTTGATAATGGAAGAGAAACGTGTCTTTTAACATCTCTGGGAGCCTGGGCATGAAACACACATTATGTGGAGCACAGAGGGTGCACCTCTCCCTTAGGACCCTTACTGATTTGCTCATAAAAATTCTCATAATATTTTATTCGGGTATCATATTAAGGAACAATAGGATGCTAGGAAAGAAGACTTAATTATCTTTCATTTGGTGGGTCTTGACTTCCAAAATTCCATATATTCTAGATGTTATATAGGTTCAAAACTGACCATTGTAGGATTAAATGTAAATATTTAGTCGATAACAAAAGTTCATAACTCAATTTCACTATAAGTGTTTCCTATGAACATTCGTCACCTCAAAAGCACTATTCTAGGTAAATGATCCTTACACTTAGATTTACATAGAAATAATTGAGTTTGGGTTTATATGCATTGGAATGATGGTTTGAATTCTAGCACAAACATGTAGGGTATTACATTTGTATCTCTTAAGAGTGGAGAGGAGAAAGAGTGATGAAAAATTGATAACTGAAGAGTAAAAGAATACTTATTGAGTGATTTAAGTTATAGAGTAGGGTTTGAGGTAAGAAAAAGACCATAATACCCAAACAGATACTGAAAAAATTACAAAAATTTCTCGGTTGATAAAGAGAGTTGACAGCCCATCAAAAATTTAACGGCTCATAAAATTAGGTCGTCAACCTTTAGCCTTTTTTGGTCTTTGCTACTCCAGGTTTATGGTGGGGTTGACAACCTATCAACTAGTTGAAGGCTCATCAACTCAAGTCATCAACCCTGGCCAATTTCTAGTTGTTACTACCTAAGGTGGGTGACCTCAATTCATAGCCTATTAACTAGTTGACAGCTCGTCAACCCCCGTTGTGAAACTCTTGCAGATAAATACTCTCAAGTAAAATAAGTATAACTTTCTCCTCCAAT